>NW_027176262.1:8644730-8729730 GCF_023349555.1 Cebidichthys violaceus | reverse complement strand
TCTCTGTTTTAAATATACACACACTCCTACATGTACACAAGTATGTAACCAACTGTAGAAACGGCGCCTGGTTTGCATATTTATAATAAATATTGTTATATCTAGTTACATTTTTTTGTTTTTGTTTGTTTTAATCTGTTTTGTTTTTGTTTGTTAAAAATAAATAATGAACATATTCTAAACAATAATTAGAAGTAAGCCCCAGTAGTATATACATATACTGTATAATACAAGGATCCAGGTTTGAGAAAAAGATAAATCATTAAGCTGATTGGTTGGTTTATCTGTCAGGCTGCCCTCTTGAGCACTGATTCTTGAGTCCACATCTTGTCAGCAGCCTCGGCGACATGTGTAGTCTACTCTGGACTCAGATTTTGAGCTTGACTTTTCAAAGGAAAAGTGTGTAAGTGGTTTTAAATGTAGAGGTGAAAACTGTGTTTTAGTTTCAGTTTGCTGTAATGGATTAAAACTTCTGTACAAATGAATAAAAAGTGTAGGATGTGACAGCACTGATTTGAATGCCTAACTCTCTGGATTTCTGTTCTTTAAAGGCGGACAGTCGGTCTCAGAAAACCTCTGAACATTCCAGTGATGACGTCATTCTGCCGTTGTAAGGGCCACAATGATGGACTCTCGTACTCTATGTGGAGTATGGCCTTAGACTGCCATCTGCTCCTTTGAATATGAACTGGACTAAAATGTAAAACGGACAAACAGGATCACATGTAAAATATAACCAACACTGGCCTCCTGCACAAAATAATTTTCCTTGACTTGATGTACAGTGGAAGCAGCTGGGAGCGGTGGCATTCCAAAATCAAAGAGGGACAGTTTGAAGGACTAGGATGGATGTGTGACAAGTCTTGGCCCAATGCTCAACTGTTTCCATTGGTCAGGGGCACGTGACTCATACACTGCATTGCATTATGGGACGGAAGCATGAAAGACATGCTGAGAGAAACCTTATTAATTTCTTTAATGTATTTCAGAAAAAAATAGTCAAATTATTCAAGGCACTAGCATTGAATGCTTAGCTCTTTTTTTAAAATAGAAGAATAAAGTTTATTGACTTGCAGTAGTAGATTATCTGATTTATAATTTTGTGATGTTTTAACCTTTTATTCCGTGCTATTGCTTAAAGAATTATCAGGATAATCCTGCAGTTCAAAATTGAATAATTGCTATTGTAAGCAAGGCTGATGTTACAGAAGACGGTGACCCGATTCTGTCCAGAGTTTGTTCCACAGGGACCAAGACGAGGATGGAGAGGTAAAGCTGAGAAATGACAAGTGATGGATCCGTGTCCCCTACTCTTATCTTGCCTATACTGTGCAAAACCTTGGTCAGGGTTGCCTATTTGTGCTCGTGTCCATTTGTCATGCACCCATGTGCATACAGTATATGTGACTATGTCTGTGTGTGTGATTGTGAGTGTGCAAGTGTTATTTTGTATTAAATTGTGTCTTTTGGGAAGTGAAGGAATGAGAGGTATGTGTTGAAAAAAACATTTCCTTTCTTTCGATTAAAAGAAGAAAGTCACATTTGAGTGCAACATGACCTTTGCCAAACATTGTTAAAATATGTGATAAATTAAAAGAAACTCTTGATTTACTATTGCCCCCTATTCTGAATCAAGCATTGTAAGTAGGTCACATTTGAAACCATATTCACTGATTCAGTGTGTTAAGCCTGATCAGTAGTGTCCCCCATTGTCTTCAGCGCTGCTTCCTCTCTATAGATCCTTTTCTAAACCCTGTGATGATAGATATACAGTAAATATACATACATGGGCAGTTTTGTCATTAACCAGCAGTATTTATGAAGTTGTATTATTATGGATTAGTCCCATTGAAATAAACTCGTCCTTTATGTTTGTAACTGTATGTTATTGTAGTTTGTTCATCAAAACAGGGTGCAGAAGTTCAATTGAAAGACCTGGAAGCACAAGAAACAAATTAAAGTGCATTATAATCTTCTATCATTCTTAAACTTTGATATATTTTGTCAAAAGGAGCGCCATGAAACAATCTGTATTAACTGTATTAACCTGTCAATGGTCGCTTTACCCAGCTGCCTGAGTTTGAACTGGCCATCTTTACTGCCTCGTAGAGTTGCGTTTGTGCCACCTGTTGGTTTTTCCGTGCTGGAAAGATTTCTTATTTATTTGGACAGCAGAGGACGCTAGATGCTGTGCTGTAGGGAGCTCCACATCTGCTGGGGAGACATCATGCCTTTTAGACAAATGTTAATTTTTAACACCATTTTTTAGCAGAGTTTGTGGTAAAATGTGTACATGCATATGATGCGTATGAGTGAGTGTGTGTTATTAGCTGCCCTCCAGTAGAGTCCTCAGCAGGAGAGAAGGCTGCTCTGTGTAGTCGTAATTTACACTCTATAAAAAGTATTTGCCCCCTACGTGTGCTTTATTTATGTTTAATTGTTTTCAACATTGAATCACAGGGGAAGCACCATTTATGCGGATTGTCACAATATTAGGTACAAATAATCACAAAATAATTGTTTGGATTAGTATTCAGTACTTTCAAATCTATAAGCTCTGACAAGTTTCATGGTCAGTAAAAAACATTACATTTTACGTCTCACCATAAACTTTGGATTGACTTATGAGACCACGGATCAATTTGGTTTCACCAAGTGCTTTATTCTGGAGATGGTGATGTGTGATATTGAGCTTACGACAATCATAGCGTTAAATAAACTGAACGCAACTAGCTATCTAAATCTCATCAGACTGTACAATCTTACTCGTATCACCGTCTCTTATATACCTTCTGGCAGATATTTAGAAGTGTTTGCCCTTTTTACACAATCAGCTATTCAAGGCAGATTACCAATTGTGTCATTTTCCATTTTTTCATACAGGTACAGGTGTATCTAAGTAAGTTTTTACACCTCTAATACACACAAAAGATTTTGTCTTAAGTGACTAAAAACACTTGGCTGAAGCCATGGTGGGGTAATACTTATTTTCTGTTATATATTTGGAGACATTTGTAGAGATATTTTCACATTCATACCTGCCTAAACCTCCTTAATACATAGGTGATTCAGTGTCATAAAACAGTAAAGTATAAAAGTCCAACGGGATGGTAAATACTTTTTATAAGCTTAGGCTCGCATGTGTATTCTCTCTGTCTGGCTCTTTTCTTACTCTGTTACTCCGCATTTGACTGATTTTCTATTTCTGAAACTCTCAATAAACACATTCAGCTAGTTGTCTAGTTGTGTGTGCATGCTGTGTCTTAACATGCATATAATTATAATGCATAGTCACATTGTTCATTTTACTCTTGCAAAAGGTTGATGCCCTCCAGCTCTACTCTACCCTTATGGTAATCTACTTGTTTTTCTTCAGTGCTTTTTTTTTTTTTAATTAACGTACAAACACACGCACAGTCCAGCTCGAATCTGCCCCACCGGGTAACTGTGAAAACAAGCTGGGCTCTAAACACGTACACAGCACTTTACATTTACATAGCCTATACACACAAATATATAGGGACAGGAACTTTTTCAAGGCCTGCAGGCTTCATGACAATGTCATGCTACATCCGTAAAATGGAAGCCTATAGATGTGCTTCGAGGAAAAATGTCAGGAGTGTGTGTGGGTGGGGTACAGTGATCATAGGGAGAGCCCTGAGGAGGTCTCCCGTGTTTGTGTGTGTGTGTGAGTCACGGTGGTCCACCAGCACTCTGTTCATTCTTCTAAGCAGAGCTGACACATCAGGGTCACTATGTACCTCGAGACACACACCGTCGAGCCCCTCGAGGGAATCACACACAGGAGACCTTCACTATACCGTTCACACACACACGGCACCCACTGCGGGAAGAACACACAAACAAACACACACACACCAAAATGGCCTTTACTACATAGGTCATAACAGCAGTTGCATAAAGCAGAGGGATGACGACAGATGAGTGCGGTTCAGAGGAGGGCCATGAATGGAAGACGGAGATAATGTTCAAAATGAGGAGATGAGCCTCAGGGGCGGACCTGCAAGGTGGCAGGGAGTGCCAACTGCCAGGACCTGCCAGCCAACGCCAGCCCACCTGCCACGTCCCAAAAATAAAATGTACATTTTCATTGTGTCCCACAAAGCCTGAAACGGACAAACAACAGGAGGGACAATGGCAGTCACAGGAATCTGGACATCCACCTGTGTGAGCCAGTTTCCCCTCGTTTCCACACAGAGCACACGGAAACAAGAACAGTGTAAGTGAGTTAATTTGGCCTCCACTGCATGCTGTGTTGCATCAGCAGACATGATGGCCTCTTTAATGTGAAGTTCAGGCTGAATCGGTTCAGCAGTGAAAAGCATGTGTGGGTTTGAGTGCATTATGACAGACTGCCGTCATTGTCTGCTCAAAAATACAGTACACCTCAAGTACGTTCACAAAATATGAGTCAGCCAACAACTAATGCAGCAGGACAATCAAAAACACTGAACAACAACATTAATACGTAATGTAACTAGTTTTTATTGCTGTTCAGTTTGGATTTTAATACATTGCAAAGATGTTTATATTTTGTACATTCCACTCTCTATACTAACTACAAACTGGACACAACAGCAGCACATACTTGATTAAATTATTAAACTAAATAAAATATTTAATTTTAGTGTTTTTTTTCTTCCCTTATTCCATTTTCACTAAACTGTAATCCAGGAGGAAATGTGAGGGCGTCGACCACTTCTGTTTATATAATTAGGGGGCACATTTTTGTCTGATACAATGATGTCTGTAAACTTGGTCGATTCCTCTAGAGAAAACCATTACCAGTTGTAATGGGCTGAGGCGCAGGGTAAATGGAGGCCTCTACATTTCCAGTCCGGGTGCCCGACCCGCTCCCATGTGACATCACACCTGGAGCTGATTGACTCATGGGAGGATAAAAGAACAATTCAGAGGTATCCAGGGGGAACCTTTTGTTGCATTTTGAAGTGCCGATGTGACTATGGCAGTTTTTTGGTTAAAAAGTGAAGGAGTTAGATTTTTGTGTTGTTTGTAAGACTTTGGGTTGGTTTGACCCTGCTGACAGTTAAATTGAGTCTTGTCTTTGATTGCTGTATTCTGCCTTTTCCCCCTGTCCTCCGCCAAATCCTTTTACACAGTTTTAAAAGGGAATGAGCAGGGAGAATTGGTTCTGTTGATTCTGTAATTCATGTCAGATTAGCATTTAAATTCATTGTCGATTGCACCAATTTAAGCTGTACACTTCTTATGTTAGTGTTGAATCTCTTTTTCTTCTCTATCATCCAGTGGTCTTTAAAGGGGAAATTACATGTCATGACAACTTCACTTTTTCAGTGCTTGTGCACATACATTTTGGTATCTGGTGTGCCTACAGACCCACTAACTGTGAAATAAGACAACACAGTCAGGATGGGCTGCCTAGCTCAGAAAACCTGTGATTCAACAAGCCATTCACATTTGGCCCTGTCTATCACAATTAGGCTCATAACAATGTACCGTCACTCTTCTGAGTACCTCCCCCGACAGCTTGAAATCTACCTTTGCAAAGGTGCACCATGTTTTCCTAGAAAGCCACTTGGAGCAGACTGGGCTTTTTAAAGAAACAGAAGCATTCAGACGGAGTGAATACAGATTCATTCAGACAAACAGTATTAGAAAAATAATGTGTTTTCATGTTTAAAGCATGTAAACATCGTCTAGTAGACAACCAAAATACAAGTAGGCCTGAAAATGTGCATGATATGTCCCCTTTAAAAGCAAACAAAACTCTGACCATCTCTACAACAGCAATGGTTTGATTGTCTACAAAGAGTATGAATCATGTACTGTACTCAAGCTATCTGTGGCATACTGTTTAAACCTACAAATCCTATTCATAGTCATGCCTTGTGTCCTTCACTGCACCTTCTACATCCACCTGCAGTGTTTAGCTGCATGAGGCATCAGTCCAGATTTGGATAATTACTCTGCCTCCCTGCCAGAATCTGCTGCCACCCCCTGTAAAACTTTCTAATCCGCCACTGATGAGCTTTAGACAAGTTCTGCAGGTTCTAATCAATTGGACGTCTTTGTTCAGTTCATATTCATGACACGTTTTCTCCTTTTTGAACCTAAACAAAATCATTTCAGCCTCCAAAATCTTCGGCTATGTTGTCAAGGAAACCAGCCAAGCAAGTGCTGATGGCATCAAAGGTGTTGATCCTGGCAGAATTTTGATTATAAAAGGCATCGCTGTCAGAGGTCATGCTGTGTTTTATTTAATGTTATACTTCAGATCAGTAGGCTGTACCAACCTGCGTAAGGAGGTTCACACGTTTCTAAAGTAACGTGTGCCTTTTCTTTTTAGTCTCTGTTGCATCAGTGCTGAAGCTCAGCAGCACACAACCTTCTGCCAAGCCTTTTGTTCTTTGTCATTCACCGGATCCTCGAATAACTTGTCATTTAGATTAAGATAAAGAGACGTGAGAGATCAGAAAAAAATCAGAGCTGCTCTGTCGTGTACTCAGAAATTATTTTGGAGGCTCATGTAGAAAAAAAAGTGACCCTGTAGCGAAAAAAAAAGAAGGTAAAAGCTCCTCTAAAGGCAGAATAATTTGTTAAGTTTAGATGGTATAGCACTTGTGTTTCCTGACTACTGTATAAAACATGTTAAACACTTAACTGTGCTAATTTTCTGTTGTCTTAATTATGGCCTACGTTGCTTATCAATGAAATTGAGGTGAACATCATTTCACCTCAATTAAAGAGCTTTTGAGATTTAAAAACAAAGGTCAGAAGCCACTTTAATATCACCATCATGATAATGCCTTAACAAGATGGAGGAGAGTAACGGCAGCTTGAGAGATGAGAGGGAAGGGAGTTCATCCCAAGAGACTCTGTTGGTAGTGAGCAAAATACTGATGCAGAAATCAGCCAAATGATGTTTACATAAGACCGTAATTAATTCATGCAGTAGATCTTCACACAAACTCCTTCAGGTTAGCAGCCAGATGCAAATTATTGGTTTGAATTTAACGTGTTTACCTATCGAAAGTACAGTGTATTTAGACTCATATGTTATGACAACATAAAGTAATTGAAATGGCAGCAACAGACCATCTCCAAACTTAAACACTGCAACATTTGTGGTCGATTCATATATTTGCTCCTAACAGCAGATGAGCTGCAGCAACACTGGAAACACTGTAGGTCAAAAACAAAAATGGCAGCAATGTTGCAGAAATATGCAGAAACAGAGACTATAATAGCTGATCTGTTGCCTCTGTGAATGCCTTGAAGGCTTTCCACAACACCGATCTCCCTGGACGCTACGCTTTCATCACAGCTTGAGCATTTTTGGATAGTTCACACTGGCGAGATATGGAAAGGAAAACATGCACCATAATATTCCTGCAAGGATTTGAATCAGGAACAGTATATTCAATATACGTATATTGCAGGACACCCCCCCAAAGTTGACCTTGATTTTTGTGAAATGTGAACATGTACAATTTCATGACGGATGATGCGATCAAAAGCTCCACAACAGCTATAAATGGACCGTGAAGTGATTTATCAAAAACAGTCTCTGATGTGAGTGTCTTGCAGGACAATCTTAAATCTCAGAAAAGCCAATCATTTTTACAGGTTTATGAGCAGCAACATTTAAGCCCTGCATGCAGTAAACACACACACACTGCTGCTCTCTGACCTTCAAGATGAAGTGTAGAATTCAGCTTCTCTAAGGGCAACGAAATCTTAAAGGAACATGACACAAGCACACAGCTAAAAGGTCTGCAGTGATATGTATTATGTAGCTGTTTAGTTTCCTTGTTCTGACACCAAAATGATGTTCTTCTCATCCCGCTCTATACCTTCAGTTGTTTGTACGTGGCTCCTAGGGGTGTGTGTGTGTGTGTGTGTGTGTGTGTGTGTGTGTGGTCCTTATTATTCCCAAAGCTGCTCCTGCAGGCTGTAAATGAAAATGGAGCTGCAGTGAACTTGTGTGATGGGTTTGATGGTTTGTAGTGCCATGTGGAGCATCTCTCAGCTGGATGGAGTTCATCTGAACAATTTCCTTTGATACAATCCATTAACACCTCATCTTCAGTCACCTCCAGCTGACTGGAAAACACACAAAAAGTCTCTGTCTCACACACACACACACACACACACACACACACACACACACACACACACACACACACACACACACACACATGATTGTGTCTCCCCTTTCCCTGCCTTTAACAAACACAAACTGCCTTCAGTGTCACAGACAAACACACTCCCTGAGTCTTGCAGCACTACTTCAGTTCTGCGAAAGCCGTTGTGCTTCGCTGCCTCTGATTACCGCCCTCCAGCCCCTCCCTTCAAGTTTATCACCAATTACTGGTCCTCGAAGTGAAAAAAAAGGGAAAAGGCCGCACTCTTTGTCCCTATGGCAACAGCTCTCCTCCTCTCCATTTCTGCACAGTCAATCAGACCACGACCGTCTAGCTGTCCAACCCCAGTCCGGCTAAAGAGGAGAGCTACAGGGACCAAATATTACCTCACAGGTTCGGTGTGCAGGCTGTTTTTCTTTTGCCTTCTTTCTGCTTGTTCATTGGTCACGTCTAACTGACAAAACATGCCACAAACAGACCGAAAAAAACCAACCATTATGCTGACAAAATGTAGACATCCTGTCTCTTACTAATGATACATGAATGTTGAGCAATACTTCACTTATTCTGACTATGTATTCAGGTTTTGACTGTTGCATCTTGCATTATTAAACATTTAAAGCGATAGCTTGACATTCTGGAAACTCTCATTTACTTTCCTGCTGAGAGTTAGATGGGACTACTCTCGTGTCTGTACAGTACATTTGAAGCTACAGTTAGGAGCTGGTTAGCTTAGCTTAGCTTAGCAGAAAGACTGGAAACAGCTAGCATGGCTCAGTCCAATGTTAAGAATACCAGCATCTCTAAAACTCAAGTGTAAAAATGATAATCTGCTTTTTAACAAGGAGTTATGTGTAAGATTATTTCTTGGCCAGTGTTGTAGGTGGATTTTGTAAACTTTGGACTGAACCTGACAAGCTGTTTCCCCCTGTTTCCAGTCTTTGTGCTAAGCTAAGTTAACCAACTGTTGACTCCAGCTATCAATCTATCTGTAAGAAAGAAAATACTTGTATATCCCAAAATCTAAAGTAATTAAACTATTCCTTTAGGCTAATTATTTTTGTTTTACTCAATTACTAGCAGATGGGTGATGGTGGTATAAAATATGAATGCCATTCTGTCTTTTTCCTCCCTGTGCTCATCTCTTATCTGCCTCCGTCTTCCCCTCTACCTGTCTGTTTCCCCCACACTATTCTGACTCCCTCCCTCGTCGTCTGTCTTTGACTTTATCTTTCAGACTGCCCATTTCTCACCAGCAGCAGACACAGAGAAATAGGAGAACATTTCGTGTCTGACACCCAGCTTATCTTACAGATATAATCACCATGGAGCTATAGGGACTCAGGAGGAGGAGGGGGTGGGGAAGAGGAGGACTGGAGGGAGGAAGAGAAGAAATTACAGAAAGATGAAAGAAAGAGAGAGAGAGAGAGAGAGAGAGAGAGAGAGAGAGAGAGAGAGAATGGCAAGGTGTCGAGGTATAAAAGGGATAAGAGATGGCACAGGAGGGAGAGGAAGATGAGGAAGATTGAAAAGAAAACATGTAGGTGAGGAGAGATGAGGTAAGGAACAGTTCGAAGGTGAAGAAAGAGAAGATAGTAAATGTAAAGAAGAAACAGTGACGACTCGTGCCCTTCGCTGCCAATTTATCATTTGTCATGTTTTCCAGATATCTGGTGATTGTTAGGACCAACTGAGCCCAGTGTTCCCAGTCTATACAGCCCTGGATTAATGAAATATATTTTATTTATTTATTGGGGTGTGTCTCTATTTGTTGTGGCTTAAGAGCCGGGTCAGAACGCAGTGAGGACATCATAAAGAAACTGATGGAAAAAGAAGATGCAAAAGAGCCTGAAAGAAGAAGGCTACAGATTTTGTAATTTCAAAAGATGCCAAACCCTAATAATCAGCTGAAATCGATGGCGGGGGCGAAGGAGCAGAGGGAGAGGAAGGGAGTGGTGCGAAGGATGAAGGAAGGGCGGGCCTGGGAGACAAGTGCTAATAGTAGATTAGTCACTCTAAAGATGCTGTGGGCTTGTGCAACACTAGTCACTCACACTGTGTGTGTGTGTGTGTGTGTGTGTGTGTGTGTGTGTGTGTGTGTGGTGGAACAGGATGTGCACAAGCTGACAGACCGAGGAATTTGCCCCTTAATAATCACTGTACAGTTTAATTAAACCTGATTGACTTGATGAACATGCACACACACACACACACACACACACACACACACACACACACACACACACACACATGCTGCAGGGCAGATGATGTCACTGTATTATATTGTAAAGACAGCTGTAGCAGTAGTGGCGTCATCTATACGCTAGCAGACACATTTCTCTTTGACCCAATGGGAAAACTAACTTATCTCTTTAAACATTTGAACAGCAAAATATTTTATTTCTCATCTATGTTATCTCCATCTTATTTTTCTCATTTTTCTCCTCCCTCAGGCACACAGATGACACAATGCAGTGTTGTGTTTGCATATTTTACTGACGTCTTAATCCCCTTTTTGGCCCTCCCCACTCCAGGACAGCGACTGTCATCACAAACTCATTCTGGCACAAACTCTATCTAGTCAAGTGCTCACAGGTTTTCCTACTCACAATGAATCTTTGGAGAAATGCGTATGAAAGAATGCATGAAATATAAATGATGCAGTCATGAAAAACTTAAGGGAAATAAGATTTTAACTCTCACCAAAACATATAAATCACATATTATTCAATGTGTGGTTTTGGGACAGTTTACATTTGGTAACATCAATACTGTCACTGTTCTGTGAAAACCAAGTATCTCCAAAATGTCCAAAACATTTATTGATCATTTAATAGGGTTAAAATTATTTATTTAGCTTAATAAGTAGGAGAAGTTACCCATAAAGGAACATTTATACCTTCCGTTGACCAAAAACATAAAAGTCCCCCAAATTGGACATGCATGGTTTTCACTGGACAGTGACGATATGCTTTTTTAGGTCATTTGAAAATGTCTCATGTGCTTCATGGTAAAGGAGGGGTTAATATGAATAAAATACATTTATTAACTGTGTTGTACAACTTCCGTCAAGACATAACTCAAGAGATAGTGATAATAAATGATAAATAAGAAACAGTCATTTTTACAGGAAAGCATAAGGTTTGATTTGGGTGCTAGTGTAAACTGAATACAACTAAATCCAGAATTTTTATATTATAATGACTCTCATAGATTTGTGAGCAGCCTGTTTCTGTGTGCATCTTTCATTAAATACATGTCCATGCACACTTGTGTGGAATGTATTATCATGACCGGTGAGAACAACAGTGGTTGAGCCACAGTGTTGAAAAAATAAGACACACAGATAGGCGATGCCCACACAAGGGAGGCCTTCATGCATCATCTGACTACAGTCTAGGATCACCCCTCTGAGCACAAAACCGCATTGACTCTGTTCGGGGAACGAGAGAGAAAATAGAGAGACTGTGCAGATGATGTCGCCACAGGGCCTTCAGAGTGTGTGCGTGAGTGTGTGTGTGTGTGTGTGTGTGTGTGTGTGTGTGTGTGTGTGTGTGCGTGTGCGTGTGTATTCCTGGGTTATGCTCTCTGAGTTATGTAAGCTATTTGGGAAAAGGGCTAAACTCTGCACTGCTGAAAATAACACAGACTGTAACCTAAGACACACGGAGAGGCACACAGAGACAAGCTACCGCAATTCATCAGACTGTTCCCATTACGATTCCCCAAACTTTATTCATGTGCGCACTACTTTTGCCTTCGTAACATAATCCTCTTTCCTCTCCTCATTTGCCTTTTCTGCAAATTCTCCATCCTCATCTCTCTCTCCTTCAACTTCATTATTGGTTTCACTGTGCGCCATCGCAATGTGTGTGTGCGTGTGTGTGTGCGTGCGCGTGCGGCGCAGTGCTGGTTGATGTGTGACGTGATAGGCTTCCACTAAGCCCCAGAAACATATCTGTTTGGGTTTTTTTTCAACAAATGCCACCATCTGTGTGAGACTGTGTCTGTGTTGCATGTTTACACATGAGACTAAGTATAAAATACAGAAACTAGATTGCTGTAATGTTTAATATTCTACTATTTATGTAAATGTAAAAAACTGAAATTGGTTCTTAGAGCACTCATATGTTTTTTTTTTACTCTAACTTCTTTTTATACATTTTAATGAACATTGTTGAAGGGAGCCTGAGATTGCCACGGACTGCTTCTATGTATCTGTGACAGAAGTTAACCGTAACAAGACCTTCAATAAGACTTTACTTTATTGTTTATTTTGAGCCTCCGTGTTAATCTACGATGTGCAAAGTGATCTTAATCTGCAAGCCTGAGATCGATCTCCACACACTTAGGAAATCGCGTTATTGAGTTTTAACCATTGATTGAGTGCAACATGCTGGAAAACAATGATGGCTCTTACTTGTTCATTGTACCAGAGCAGAAACAGCCAAAGCTCAAAGAATGACTTTGTTTAATCTGAAAAAAAAAATCACACTCACTGCTCAGATCTGGACTGTCAATAGATGAGTTAGGTTGGGTCTTTGGGCCCAATAGGATCCCCTAGAGGACTCTATCCGGAATGACTTCATCTTTCATCTCCTACAAACATAATGTTGTGGAGCTTGTTTTTAACCAATATCATGGGAGCAGCTGAGAAGGTGGTCTGTGCTTGCCATGGTGGCAGCTAAAGAGCTAAAGGAGGTGCTGACAGAAGACGGAGAGCTTCCAAGCTCAGGTTGGCATGGACTGAGCAGAGAAAAAGCAGCAGGCCAGTGAGGCTGCAGAGCAGAAACCAGATGCATGCAGCAGGAGATCACAGAGGCGACGGATGACTTATGTACATTCCAGCGAGCGTAAGTTTCTTTTTCTGCCATAACCAGGGACATTTTTGGGAAATGAAAAAAAAAAATAATGTGAAGAATTGCTTTTGCTATTGCTGATAATTATATATATATGTAAAAAAACATGTATATAATACATGTAAAAAATAAATCAATTACAAAATACATAAATTTGAAATCTGAAGGTGTGAGATGATAGTTCATCCCTGAACCAATAAATTAAATCTGTGATGTTAAACTGACAGCGACATGGGCTTACAATACTATCATGACCGATAAATATCATAGGTGAAAATTGACAATGTAAAGCAACTTTTATTCAACTTTCACTCCAGTCAAGCCACACCATTAACCTGTGCCACTCCAGGAGCAAGGGACACAATCCAACATGATGCGCAGATGTTGCTTGGAATCGCCATAACAACGCATAAGGCCGGGGTTACAATCAAGCTTGATTACAAGTTTTGCCCATGAGGAACACAAGTATTGACAGGATGATTGACACGGAGATACACTAATCGGTTCATTTAATCAGGGACTGAAGGGGGTCAAGCTGGTTGACTAGAATCAGTGCTTGTTTTCTTGTTGACATGATTTTGTAAATCTAATCACATGAATTTGGCTTCATGTAAATCGTCCGCACTAACAACAAATTAATGAGCTTAGAGATGAGGTTGTCAAAGAACCATCAAAAAAACATTTACTGTAAAAGAGGATCAAACCTTCAAAGCCCCCCAAACACTATTGCACGTGCAGTACGTGTGTGTGTGTGTGTGTGTGTGTGTGTGTGTGTGCACTCTTTCTGAAGTGTATTAATGGAAAGATAAGCACAACTGTCTCATATGATTTCCTTTAATTCATGCTGATAAGTCAGCCAGCAGCCATCTGGTGCCCCCTGACACACACACACACACACACACACTCACACACATACACACACACACACACACACACACACACACACACACACACACACACACACACACACACACTCACACACATACACACACACACACACACACACACACACACACACACACACACACACACACACACACACACACATACACACAATCTCACATACACACCAGACCAAACTCAGAGGGAATGACAATCTGAGGGCATGCAGTCATAGAGAGGATATTATGACAGGCCAGAGTGACCATAACTCCCAGCTGATGGAGCATTCAGACAGCTCATACTCTCTCTCTCTTACACATACACACAAACACTCATACTGACAAAGTGATGAGAAAAGCCTGGTCTCTCTTTTTTTTGTATTTGTCTGTCTTCCAGGCATTTGTAAAACCATCCAAGGCTCTTGAATGCCTCTCAGGGGATGTAAGTCCACTAAACCTGCTCAGTCCATCGAGGGCAACGAGGGAGGCATAATTAAATTAATTCAAAAGCTAGACTGTGTGTTCCTGGTGATAGCAGGGCAGACCTCTCCAGGGTTCAAAAGATTTCACTGATAATATGTTAAAGACCAGCACAATATATGGTGCTGTGCCCAAAAAATGTTGAAGCTGAGCCAAGGGAAGGAAAATAATGAACCCTTGAGCTGTGAAAATGATGCAAAACCCTGGCAGCGACAGGCTCAGCATTTGACTAACCGAGGTCAGCAGGCTCTGTTCTGACATAAAACTCAAACACTGTAGGTTTTGTTGAATAATGTTTGGCAATTCTTCCACAACATAGCCTCAGAAAAGTTTCCATTTCAAATGAGGTACTGTATGACATTGCGTCATTACATTTTGCCTATGGTCTCCCTCTCCAACACAAACCAGTCAGTCAACAGTTTACATTTTAGAGACTCTTTAATCCAGAGTGACTTATGATCCTGACCAGATAGGAGCTTCAGTGTCTCACTATTAAAAGAATCTGTGACCGTGCCTTGTGCGCCTCTGATCCTCCCATCCAAAGATATATGCAAAAGACTTTATAAATAGATGATTAGAAAAACTGTGCATAGAACATAGACTCAGAGAGCGTTGAACAACGCAACGCCAGAAAACATGCAACTCATTTCTACAAAAAGCAACCACTCAGCAGTTACAGTCTGTAGATACAAGATTCAATAATTTATTATCATTTCATGTGTGCTCAAGGTAGACACAAACAATGCAACAATTACACATCGACAATACAATACAGGTACAAATCAGCATAGACGTACGAAAAATGCTCTAACAAGATTAATAAAACATCAGTATAAACATGTAAAAATACTCAAACAGAGTAAAATAAAACACTGGTGCATAAAGAAACCCACTAGGGGACACATTTAAGTTGAGTCCCAGTGACCTGCTTTGAGATTTAATCTAGCTAAGTTTAGTTTAGCTTAGTCTGAGGCTTAGTTTGCAATTCTGCTTTTTAAGTCCTTTCTGGTAAGTTATGCATCAAAAGTGAAATTATTAAAATATGCACACAGAAAACAGTTCACAGACAGGAGTTGTATAATGTTGTGCCAGAGCATCGCTTTCCTCAGTGTAATTTTTTTCTGTGTCTGCTGACATAATGTAATTAACTCAGTGTTCTCCAGTGTAGTTAGAGGGGTCAGAGTAATGTCTGCTCGTTTAAAGATCATAGTGAAATATGCATGAATACCGTATGCACATGCATGACATACAGCAAACATGTGCATACATTAAGTGACTGACTGCATGTATTTCAAGAGACAATCCCTTCTTAAAAACAGGATGTTACATACTCTGTTCTCTATGGAGGCTAATGAAATTAACTTTAACCATAATGTAATGTAGAACCAGTGTGGCTCAGCTATCTGGACAATTTTACAAATGCACGCTCAAGTGGACCAACTGTGTGTTTAGCCTCAAGCTAACTGGCCTTGAACTGGAGCAAGGCAATTCGAGTGTGGAGGATGAACACTCTGAGAACTGGTTTAATTAGTTTTGGGAAAACTCAGCCCTGGGCTGAGAATAACACTGGGCTGCAACTATTTGCGATAAAACCGCAAAAGATCGAGTGAAGATGGCAGCGCCCATAGGGTTTCCAGTTAATGCTATGAGGCTTAGGAGTGGTGGGAATGGCAGGACGGAAGAATGGGGGAAGGAGGAAGAGAGGGGGAGGAAGTAAAGGAGGAAGGATTTTGGGCTACAGGAAGGTATTAAAGCAAGCACAGCAGGGGGACGGAGGAGGGAGGGGAGCACAGACAGAGAAAGGAGGGGATTAAGATAAGGAGGGAGAGATAGAAAAAAGTGAGAAATGTCTGAAAAGCATGTCTGCTCAAATGGAGAAGCTGTCTTTGCTAGCAGTCGATTTTATATCCAACAATTCCTCACATGTAAAAGATAAGTCAGGTGCTTTGTTAGTACCTTCTAAAACGACCCATACAGTATGACTGTTTGTTAGTATTACTGTTTCTTGCGCTCTAATTGGCTGTACCACCTCCGACAGACTCCTCGACAGCTTCCAATATTTAGCATGCTAGATATTAAGAATGCTTCTGCAACACATCTGCGAACCTCTCTGTTTGCGTCTTTGAACAATTTACACATAGTGCTCAAGGGTTTGAAGGATCTGGGGCTTTTGTCCGGGAGCTCCAAAAACTGAAAATTAAGGCTAAAGTCATGTAGTGTGAATGAGGCCCTTTTCATGAATACATTGATAATGGACAAATCGGGGGTTCCTGTTTTGAATGAACTAACAGAAAATTACCATCAGACTTCTGCTCTCAGGAGCATTTTAATGTCTTTCAGCTTACTGTTTTGGCTTAACTGCCTGCAACTTTACTATTTCAGTCTCTCATCAGCATTGTTTCCAGATGCAGCAGTCAGCTGTTGTCAGTGAAAAAACTATGATAAAGTCATGCAGACAGAAAGTGAACAACTAGCAAGAGAGCATAGTGGAGCATGTCCCTCAGGAGTTGGTGGAGACCAAAAACAGAGCTAAAAGGAGAGTTTAGACTAAGCCATGAATTCATTGGGGTTGGCCAAATGTTTTTTTCTCACCAAATTAAATGTTAGTGTAGCTGTGTATCTGCTGGGTGTGTTAGTGTTGCTTAGTGTTCTCCATATCATCTTATCAGTGATAATATGTATGTGTTGTGTTTACAGGTTGTTTAAGCTGCCCTGCGGAAATCAGTTAATTCAGTTTACCTCACTAAAATGCTGCTATTTGTTATTTGTCAGTTTCACCAAACACCCTGTTAGTAGAACAAGTGAGAGTTAAAATGGAAGAGAAGGTGCAGGGCTGTGCTGTTTGGACCAGGTAATGCAGCTTGCTCGGTAGGATTGTTTTCGTGACAAAATCAAGGAGATGTCTGTTTGTATTTGTTGAGAAAAGGAAGTGGACAGAGTCAAGCAAGGCTGAGTGATACAAGCAATAAACACAGGAAAAAAAAACATCCACAGCTTTGCCACAGTGTAATTTGATCCCTCTCCAACTGAGAGAGCAGATGAATCTTTCTATGTGAAGGACAGGTAAGGACAGGAGACACACAGGTTGCATTTCACCAACAGCTTTCAAGACTATTTAATTACCCCTATCCTTTCTTGTCACGATACCCCAATATTTACAACCATATTGTCACTCCATATGTCTGCTGCAGGCACTAATAGCCCACAGCAATGTCGGAAAACAATTTCTATGTATCACAGCCTGTTGTAAGATGCCATTATCACTGATAGTATGGCTCAACAGAGAGTTGTTTACCAATCAGGCCACGGGCACAGAAAGTATCATAAATAATTAAGCTTCTGTTCAGTCGGCACTTTCAAATTCCAGGAAGTATTAACGATTGGTAGATCTGGCAGCCCATAAATGTCAGTAAACACTCCAGGTTGAGGACAGAAGGTCTAATCAGGTTCTGATGTAATCAACTCAAGGAGCTGATACGGGAGCAACACTCTGGGGAACTCAATCAACTGAAGCGTGACACTGTTTCTTCTTGATGCACAGCTTTGTTAATTCACAACAAGAGCATTTTAGTTTCACGGTCACTAAACTTTTATATTGGTGTCAGGGGAATTGTTTTGTCTTGCTCCTCTCTTGTCTGATTCACAGACCTTGATTAGACCTTGCTGTGGGACCCTGAAGACGAGCACCGAGTCTGGTAGTGATATTGATCCCACTGAACCATAAACTGAATCACATCTCGCGCTCTGTCTGGCTTTTTAGAGCCAGATTAAAACATAATACATGTCACTTTTTGATTCAGGCTAAGCGGGATGTAATGCCTCTAACTGTAGTCTTATATAACAAACAAATTGTTTTTTAATGAGGGAACGCCTGTTGAGGGCTCAAATTAATAGGTTGCTTCAGTTTCTATCACATATCATGAGCATAGCTGTGGCCGGCCGCTTTGCTCATCAGTCTCATCTCATCTACGGCAGCAGCTCCACTCAGTGTGTTTGAGTAGAGACTGGAACAACAGGAACTTCACCTCTCATAAAAATAAGCCTCACTGCACTTTATTGCGGCGCACTGGTCAAACACTGCTGTCACATTACAGCTGCTGCCTCTTACCGACTGTATGGACAGTATGTTGGTTTCTGAGTCTGATGTCCCTCTGTCCAACGAGTGTTTGAGAGATGATCCAGTGAACAGTTTCACTGGACCGATTTTAAGCTAGAGGTTAAACTGAAAATAAATGAATGAATGAAAACAAAAACAGCCGGTACAGCAATTTAAAAGTCCCTTTGAATAAATTACAATGAAAACAACCATAGTTTTAGCTAAGTGGCTCTATGGAAGGCAATGTTGGTTTGTTGGTTGGTCAAGACCGAAATATCTCAACTATTGGATAGATTACCACACACTTTTTCCACAGACATTAATGGTCCGTGGATGAAGCCTAATAACTGTGATGATGACCTTTCCTCTGGTGCCATCATCAGGTCAAAATACTTTACAGTAGCCTGAAAAAAACTAAAGCCATTCCCATCACCTGTGCTCTGTGTTTAGTGCTGACCATAGACTGAATGTAAGAAGTGGATGTCGTCAACGTGGCGTCATCCGTTGATTTGTGGACTGCAGTTTTGAAATCTTGAGTTCAGCATTTTGCCGATCGCCATCTTGTTTGTTTTGCCGTTGGTCATTGACACGAGAGGGTGGAGCTAAATTCAACTGAACGCTGAATAAGACATTTTTGTAGGACCAAAATGCTACCATTAACTTTCATGAACTGAAAACACACTGTGAAAGTGTGACAGTTGTAAGACGTAAACATGGTCAACTCCCAGACCGGACACCGCCATGGTAACAACCTGTCAATCACAAGTTAGCCCCGCCCTAAAGCATACCCTGCTTTATGGTCTATTTGACTTTAGATGGGACCATAATTCACAAAATGAACATCATGCTGTATTAAAGAAGACTTGAAACTAGAGATTGAGACCATAAACTCATGTTAACAATATTTACAGAGGTAATAAATAAAATGAGGCAAGCACTTCCGCGTTGTCTTCACTTTTCAGACCAGGAAGTTGTCGCCTGTTTACCTCTGTCTGTCTAATATGGAAGATCTATGATAAGCTTTTTGATGAAAATATTATATTTCTTCTACAGAAAGTTTTTTTCTCGAAAAACTAGGCTTTCCATTCCTTACAATAAAGTTGGGGTTATATCCCTTTCAGTTCAGTAAATTAAAACAATTTAATTAAACAGCTGCTGTCATTAATTTATAAAAAAAGAAAAAAAAGAAAACTGGTAAAAATACTTTCTCCAGCTGGTGTTTAGTGTCCATTGCAGACATTTCTTTGACCTGAGTCTCATTGTAGGAGGTGTCAGTGCCCACATTGACCGATCTGAATCTGGGGTTCTCAGTCACACGAGTGGAACACCATAGATCTGTATGCCAATGCATCAGATGTGGCATGTATCCACACATACACACACACACACACACACACACACACACACACACACACACACACACACACACACACACACACACTCAAACTTGACATGGCAATAATAAGGTTCACATACTCTCTCATGCTGCAGCAGCTCTCCTGACTCTTCCCTTACCCTCAGTTACTCATCCTCTCCCAACTCTCTCTGTCGCACTCTCTTATTCTCTGTCGCTCTCTCTGTCTTGTCCGTCCTTGTAATTGGCAGCTCCTCCTGCGAGATGACCGAAGATGCTCAGGGCTTGTCTGACACATCGCATTGTCCCTCTGTGTTTTCTAAATTAGTGCTTCATAAAATGAGGTGTCATATACCCCCGGTTGGTAGTTCCCTGTGTGATAAGAGAAAAAAGAAAAGCGTCATCTTGATTCTTAAATTGCCTTCTTTTTAAAATGCTTTTTTGACAAGTTTGAACTGATGTTCGAGCACAATCTACATCAACAACTGATGCTGGGATCAATTTACATCGGCACAACAGATCTAATTTTTGGACTCCCTCTGGTCTTTCTCTTTTACAGTGAGATAGTCTGGCTTAAATCAGATTTGTATCTGTTTAGACGGTGATGTGGAGCTCATCCATTCTTTTTGTCACACAATTTATCAAATAAAGGACCTTTAATATAATCAAATGTAACCCACGTGTAGAGATGGATGTACACCAACAACAAAGTATATGCCAGTCAAAACACTGTAAGTTGTTTTGTATGTTTTAACTGAGTGGTATAGGGTCAGGACCCCTACAATGGCTCACAAGATGATTAATGGGAGGATGAAAAAAAAAGAAAAGAAAACTTTCAACACAGTCTGGAAACTTGAGATAAGTAATCCACCGCAGTAACGAACCACCAGGAGGCCCATTGCCATCCCTCCTTATCTAGGTGCTGGTTTTACCCCTGAGCCCAGGAGACCTCTGAACTTTCTGTAATAGCCTGTCAGAGATTTTG
Organism: Cebidichthys violaceus; assembly: GCF_023349555.1. NCBI lineage: Eukaryota > Metazoa > Chordata > Actinopteri > Perciformes > Stichaeidae > Cebidichthys > Cebidichthys violaceus. The sequence goes on along the minus strand of NW_027176262.1, from coordinate 8,708,928 downwards.
GTGTTGTTTAGTGATCTGCTGTACTACACTGTAAGCTGCTTTGCAGTGCAACATTTGTTCAGTGTGTTGTAAATAGGACTTTTACACAGCAGGCATTTTGACATGTAATTCATAACATTAATCATATCTGCCTGTTCAAGAGTATTGTGCATATTGGCCCTTTAATACATGTATATCTTACTGAGACACCTAATGGAATGGACACATTACTAATGTTAGTTGCACCGTAATGTTAGATTTTTATTTGCCTATGAAGTCCATTTTAAAACCAATTTTCAATCTTGGTCTCTTGAATAATGAAATAGTAGCAGTATAGAGAACACAGCCACAGAGACTTATTACTCTGTATATAAGGTAAGAGGAAAATATGAAGGTGCAATTTGTAATCCAAATGTGTTGCCCCACCACCAAAGCTCAAAGCACAATTAAAGATAATCATGCTTTACAGTGCTACATGGATTAACACCATGAATCCAAAATATATGGAGGCCCTGAACATGCACACAGGTGTTTGCAGTTATGTCTGATTGGCTGATTAGCTCTTGTTGGAGCTAGGTGGTATAAATTTCCTGGGGTCACCAATCATTAACTTCTAATAATGATAGAGATTATGATTACGAACAGAAACAACAAATCAGTGTTAGAAGAGTATCAGAGCTGTCAATCAATCACAGTCTGCACATACTCTCACAGTCGTGAGTAGAGGTCTAATCAGGCAGACGTAATTGAGAACGCCTGTGGAGGTGGACTGTGGCTGCAGGCTACTGGGGTTTTCATATTTTCAGATGCTTTGTTTATATAAAATACTGATTTTCTATGTGTCTTACGTGAATAGTTTGTCCAAAAATCCTTACTGGCTCTTTAGAATGTAAAACAGCTGACATCTGAAGACACTTGGGGATATTTAAAGGCCTTGAATGTCAACAAACATGGCTCCTGTTTCACTAGGCATTGCTCTTGTAGTGAATCCCTGCAGCTTGCTTGTGTATATGTGTGTGTGTGTGCGTGTGTGTGTGTGTGTGTGTGTGTGTGTGTGTGTGTGTGTGTGTGTGTGTAGGCTACGGGGAAGACCATATAAGGCAGAAGATTTGTGTTGGACCTTGAGACCTGTGTCCCGTGATAGACACACTGGAGTCTATAGTGCAACATGTGGTTTTATCGTGAAACCCTGCCAGCACGAGCCGATAAGATCCCCTTTTGTTTTGGAATAGAAAGGAAACAAGTTCAAGTCGTGTCCTGCAGAGCTACAGTATATCTGCAGCACGAAGAAGAAGAAGACGTGCGCGTGGTGGGAGTTGTGTCAAAATGCGCAGCTGGTGTGTGAAGATACACCGTGAAAGTTGAATTTTCACAACACGACTTTCATTTTCACGGATGACTTAGTGCTCACGGGAGAGCAGGCATGACCCGAGGGAGATTGTTTGTCAGCGCACGCGGAGGAGCGACGTGCTCAGCTCCGGTTTGACTGACGCGTCTTTTGACTGTTGATGTGTCCATGTGGCGTAGAGCGTTAAACTACCGGCTGACCGCTCTCTCTCTCTCGCTATCTCTCTCAACCTCTCTCCCTCGCTCTCTCTACGCTCAGTCGTTTTTATCCTCGCTCACCATAGCTCGAGTATCAGTTACCGGGTCCCGACCAATCCCCGCGCGCTGTCAGAGCTCGAGAGGAGACAGCAGCGGAGAGCAGACCGGAGAGAGGCAGACATACAGGCTAAAGAGGTGGAGAGGAAGCGGGAGGAGCGCACACACACCCAACTATCTGTCCATCCATCCATCCATCTATCGTCTATTCTCCTAACCCGTCCCCCCCTCCTCCTTTCCTCCCCTTGCTCGCCAGGTCCTCCTGACTGCAGCTGTTGGGTTAACCGGAGAGGTGCGAGGCAGGATGCGCGATGGGACAAGCGTGCGGACACGCGCTCCTCTGCCGTAGCCAGCCGCCGTCCTCCGAGATGTAAGTGTGTGTCTCATAACTATGTATGCAGGGAATACTGTGTGTTGCGTTTGTATACCTTGAAACATCTCTCGCCACTTCTGCATACAGCGCACAAACTAAACGTGGCGCCTCGCATTGAGCCAATTACTGACTGGTGGTGCTGGTGGTGTGAGTGTGACCTGCTGGGTGTCATTATCCCCCTGACAGCGGCAGTGAAGACCCCAGGTGAACTATGCAGGTGGTTGTCAGTATGAACATCACACTGTAATATCACTAAAATGTTCCTATAGTGTGTCCACAGAGAGTTTATTGACCTTATCGTGCCTTTGTATCTTCCATGCAGCCATAAGGCTCCTCTTCCTCTAATATCCCTTATGGGATAGATAAATCTCATAGCCCTCATAATTGCATTCTCTCGATCGTTATATTCAAATGTTTTTGTTTTTTTTAAAGGGCTGACTTAAGAAAACCACCTTATCCTAAAATACTGTTTGGCAATCCAGCCGCTTTCTCCTTTATAACAGGGTTATAAGCAGTAACTAATAGCTTTGTTAATTAATAAATAATTCACTAATGCTTTATAAATCAATGAATAATAAAAGCTTTTGGGTTGCCAGGTTGTTGAACTTTCTCTTTGATGGATTAGCTTTACCTTCTGGAATAGGGCTGCTAGAAATTGGACCAACATGTGTATATTACCAATTTATTATGCATTTAGTGATTGATTATTGAGATTTTTCCCAAAATGTGTTCTCCTTAATGATTTATAAGTCATCTCTAAAGCATTAGTAGGTGATTTATTAACCATAAATATAGATATCTATATAAGATGTATATATATTTGAGAATAAATGCCCTGTAAGTGCAGTTTTCTCCTTTGAACCCCCAACAATGCATCATCACAGAGCTTAAAACCAGGCTGTTTTTCAGTATGAATGTTCATTCTTGACCCCGAGGCTATTTTCCTTGTTCATGAAAAGTTTACATTTTGGAGATTGAGAAGCCTTTTGCACAGGAGAGCCAATATCAAATCAAAGGTCGATCAAAGGAGGCTGACACGATCAATATTAATACAATAAAGCAGCCCAGCTTTGCATCCTATCGTTGTGAAGCTTGTAGTGTTTACTATGAGTTGAGAACATCTCAGAGAGGTGTTTATTGAACTTTGTGGTGATTATTAGTTGTGTCGTTGTTCAGTCTCTGTGTGTGTTTGTCATAGCTGCTCTCAGTGGCACCTGTCTGGGAGAAAAACACTTTAAAATGTCAGCTGTGTTCAGCTAAATGTTAGCTAATAAAGCAAACCCCTCCTGATAGGTTTCTGTCTTTTTGAAATGAAAGTTTGCCATGTAAACACGCAATGCCCGTTCTCAAATGAAGTGACGCATCTGTTGCTGCAGAGACAAGTGATGGTGATCAAACGCGTGGCTGATCAAACGGCATGCACCTATATACTGTATGTATGGTGAGAGCTTCCCTCAGGGCATGCATGTCTTGATGCCAATGTGTTTTTTTTTTAAAATGCTCTAAGTCGCCTCTCCCTCTCGCATAGCTGAATAGTGTGCGGATAATAACATTGTGATGCCATTATACGCTGATTGCACAAAACATTAGAGACATCTCCCTCGTATCAAATTTCAACCCCTTTTTGTCTCAAAGCTGAAAATCCTCATCTAATGTTCTCCTTCATTACTGGTTTAAATTCAATAAGGGAAGTAACTGAAGCATAATGGCTTATGTTCACCTCAGCAGCGCTTGTGCTCAAAGACTATAAGCTTCTTACATTGGGCATTTGTTGTCCGTCTAGGAGAACATTGGAGGGATAATGAATCTGCCAGGTGGATATCAACGATCTTTGATGTACAGTGAGTTTCAGGGAGCTGGTCTCAACTGCTCCGCTCAAGTTGGAGTCGCTTTTGACTCGCAGACTCGGCGTCTGTGATCAGTTAAGCTCATAAGGTGTGAGATGCTGTCATGAAATACACAAGAGCAGATGTCAAACGTGTACCTGTTTATGATCCCTCCTCTGATGGAGCGTTGCGATTAAAAAGTCCAACATGGCCTTTTGTGTTTCCATCACATTGATGGCTTTCTTGGATGCCTGGATTGAGGCTGTGAGAGACAGTTGTTCATTGACCAGGCGCTACAGTTTCAGTAATCACACCCATGTTTTTCGGTCTAAGCTTAGACCTTCATTCACCCTTGGTGTGTAATGTTTTAAGCTTTATGTTGCCGTTTGCGTGTTCAGTGCACATTATTCATCATTTTAGCAGCCAATAGGCATCGCCCTTGTAGTCTGTAATTTGAGTGTGTGTATTTGTGTGCCAGCCGGTGTGCATGTGGACAGTCTTCAGCCTGAAAAAAAATTTGCAATTTACTGGATTGATGCCAGGAAGTCATATCCCTCAGCCTCCTGAAGAACACACACACACAGACACACACACACACACACACACACACACACACACACACACACACACACACACACACACACACACACACACACACACACTCTCTCACTCGCACACAGAATTGCACAAAAGTACACAGCAGCAGCAGAGTTGTAACCTGATTCCTGGTGTGTGTGTGTGTGTGTGTGTGTGTGTGTGTGTGTGTGTGTGTGTGTGCGTGAGAAAAAGAGAGAAAGGATGCTGACATTGCACTGTGTTATCATCAGTAATGGGCTCATCAATACTAAAATATTCAGACACAGAGAGAGAGCGAGACAGAGAGGGAGAGGGCAGAGGGAGATGAAGTGAAAGCAGTGAGAAACCATTGTGAGTTGCTTGTGTTTGTGTGTTTGTCTACAGAATATGTTTTGCTTCAACAAAACATTCTGCTTAAATTCACAGATTAATCTGCATTTTGATTCATTGTCGCTGAGTGCAGAATTGTATGTCGCTTTGGAGGCCAGCAGTAGATAATAGATACTATTTAATATATTTCTATACAAGATCACTAAATGTTTTCCACTCCTCTAAACGTGTAGAAAATAATTTAAACGGAGGAGCTGTGCACATGCAAAAACTCTTTCCCTCCAGTTGAAGAGCAAGTTAAGCATGTAATTACTTTTGAAATACTCAACTGAAACAATATTTGGTTGAGTTCATTTTCTGCATGAATATAATGAGGCGACTGCCAAAGCTTGGATGTTGTGAATGCTCTTCCAGCTGAATCATCAGTACATAAGATGAGCAACTGTAAAACAAAATCATTGTCTATAATGAAAAGTCAAAAGTCTGAGAGAAGAGCAAAGTCATCAAACATTCAATCACCAAGCTTAAAAGTGTGGTCCCAACACCACCAATGGCAGGTTTACGATAGAAATAGAGCTTTGTAGAGCTTAATAATGATCATATATTCACCAGTTTTAATCATTTAACTTTGGGGTTCTGGGTTTTGGGTCCTAAGTGAATTCAACAACTGGTGAAGTGTTTAGTTCCTGATTGCAGAGAGGAAGCATTCTGAATTTTCTACGGCTCTGATTTGTCCCTCCGGCCATACCAAAGTAAGGGAATAAACTTTATGCCAGAAACAAAGCTGAAAAGGATTCTACCCTAACAGAAACCTAGCTTCATGACATTATCCAGGAGCCTCTGCTGGATTTCATTAGCGTTGAGGTTATCATTAAAGGATAACATCAACTGCAAACATGAGTTTAATGTGTGGCTTAAACGGAACCGGTACAGATAGTTGTAGAGGTCACATCCGCACATGAATCTCCCTGCCCAAAGTGTCGCACACACATACACACATGCACACACCATTCATCCATCCATTTTCCATACCCGCTTATCCAGTGCAGGGTTGCAGGGGGCCGAACCCAATCCCAGCTCACAATAGGGAGAGACCGGGTACCCCCTGGACAAGTGTCCAGTGTATCTCAGGGCTCATAAATATAGAGAACAGGCGGCAGCCTCCGGGTTTGAAAAGTGAAACCAATGGGGAAGTAGCTTAAACTGGCATTCTTTCTAATAGCCAGCAGGGGGCGACTCCTCTGGTTGCAAAACAATTCTGATTGCATCGAAGTCTACGAGAAAATGACCCTACTTCTCACTTGATTTCAGTAAAGTTTATGGTCTCAATCCCTGATTTCAAGTCATCTTCAATACAGCATGATGTTCATTTAGTAAATGATGGTCCAATTTAAAGTGAAATAGACAATAAAGCAGGGTATGCTTTAGGTCGTGACTACCTTGTGATTGACAGGATGCTAACGGCGTTGTCCAGTCTGGGAGTTGTCTGTGTTTTTGTCTTATAACTTTAACCCTTTCACAGTGTGTTTTCAGTTTGTGGAAGTATTGGTCGCCTAAAAATGTCTAATTCAGTATTCGGTTGTACTTAGCTCCACCCTCTCATGTCACTTCTGGTTGCAAAAAAACAAGATGGCGACTGCCAAAATCCCAAGATGGCGACAGCAACAATGCCAAACTGAAGGCGTCGTCACCATAGTCCACAAACCAATGAGCGACGTCACGGTGACTACGTCAACTTCTTATACACAGTCTATGATAGAGAATCACATTCACTCTCGCTTATGGACAGTTTAAAGTCTTCAGTACATAAGAATAACATGACTTTGGACTGCGGGAGGAAACCGGATTACGCGCACACTGTGAAGAATTTAAAGTTAAAAAGCAATGTTAGTGTGTTTAATAATCACTCCTAGTGGTGGATATAATGTTATAACATGTTTGTTTGGAAAAGTGTTAAATCATAAAAGTATAATCATTCTATGTATCAAACTATAAAATGCAGTTACTGAATGTTTTGAGGGAAAGAGAGAGACCTTTGAGACAGGCTTTTCAGATCCGAAAACAACTGTATGATAATGAGATGAGTTTGGTGAGCCGACTTCAGGAATGTAAGGTGTTAACAGTGGGGGAAGGAGATGTTTTGATCAAACAGAGATGTAGATGAAGACAGCCCTAAGAAAACATGGGGGTCGGGTACATGCAGTTTTATGAGGAGGAGGACAGGTCGGACCAGAGGACACTATTCAGACATTATGGGGATCACTTAGACCAATGGAGAGCATTGTCCGAGGACAGGAGGAGACAATCAGATTCCAGCCAATCACAAAGCTGATAATGGACTTTTGAAAGTAAACTACTGACTTTTGGGTATAAAAACATTGTTCGGAGAGATGTTGTTCAGTTCTTGGCGATCCTCTTTACTGTAAACTGGCGTTTGTAGGCCGGTAGGGGGGGAGAGTCTTTGAACTCGGTTTCGCGATTCCTTACTGTCGACAGTGTAATTCAGTTTGTAATTGTCTTTTAGCATTTGTGAATTATAAATACTTTTTCATTGTAAGCCGGATCCAGCTGATTTTTCTTAGCGTGACTTCGTTGCTCAAACAACAACGAAAGAGCGAGAGGTCCACGGCCTCCTGCGAGCAGAGGTCTCACTCCACCACAACACACACACACACTCATGCACTTTTTGATTTAATGGTGAAAGTAAAGTGCAGTATCTTAGTTTCAGATATGAAAGCAATAGGAAACTTTTATTTACATTTGTATTTAATAGATACACTTGTGATATACAGTGCAATGGAGCTTAAGGAACAGCAATTAGAATTCAGAATAAGTCCAGACACCAGAATGGTGGGATGGCCCCTTTTATATTCAAAGTGAAACCAGGAGGGCAATGCAAATACAAACATGTCCACATTGCTCAAAGTAGTATGGGAGCTTGGACTATATTGCTGCACCAAATTGATTAAACTCAATGCACTCAATAATTGCCATAACAAGGCTCGTATTTTACTCTGTGTGTATTTAAGCCAGAAGGACGGAGATGGATGCATTCATTTAGCGATGCCAACACTCTGTTTAACATTAACGTTAAACAGAGTGTAATCTATATAATGAGATGTAAAACAACTGTCCCAATCCCTAACCGAGTGGAAATCAATTTTGTCATTAGCTTTGGCTAAATGTTCTTTGGTTCTCCTTGATTTGCCTCGTAATCGTGATTTCTTGTAGCCAGTATAGATCATAGTGGTTGTCTAGTGCCTCCAGTAAATTTGATCCAAATTGCTGTACCATATGAATAGCTTTTTGTTTAATTATTATATATCAAACGGGATCTCTGCATATTCCTGGCAAATACTGTGCTTCCTAATTGAGATGTAAATGGAGCCAATATGGAGTCGAGGTTGAGCCGATGAGAAGACTTTGTACTGTGCAGAGGGAACAAGTTTTTATGTTTCACATGTTATCGACACTGGAACGACTTCAGCTGGTCCATCTGTTCAAATAGGAAGATGAACTAGTACGACAAACAAAGACACAAAACACATGAGCTTATTTTCAGTCAAATTGTTGTCAGTGTTTTCTGTTAGATTTAACACATAGCTGAGAGAATCTGAATCAGCATTGTGCTCAATGTGAGCCAGGATCATTTCATAAATGGAAATCTGATAGTTTGCAGCTGCAGGTTTATGTTGTACATAAATTAGAGCGCTAACTTTTATATTCAGCAATTAAGGTAGGTCTAGTTCCAGATTGAGACATTAAAACATACAGTAGATTTTAGGTGGTGGACCTGGTTGCATCATTGAAAGAGAATAGCGGCCTTTATTATTCTATTTCATTTCAGCACGGCTCTGACAAACTGAAGCACAGGGGAGTGAAAGCAATGATGTCTTCAAAGCTAACATACGTATGTGAATCACACTCGTAGACCTGCCCCGCAGCGGTGATTGGGCAGTTTATTATTTGACAATGTCATGAAGAAGCTTAGTGCACAAAAATATGTGAGTTTGCTTCGACATGAAATGGAACCTTGAGATTGGACAAACAGCACTGCTCCTTTGTTTCCTATATAGATTCCCTCAAAACATTCATTTGTTTTCACCTTTTTGTCTGCAGGAGTGAGTGTATGCTTTTGCAGTGTTTATCTAGAAACACAGTATATTATATTCCATCTCTGCTGTTTCTTTTGTGGGCTCTACACAAGAATAGAAAACCTGGCCAGCTGGTCACTTGTGATGAATGTTTCTCAGACCTTATTAGGAAGCGTTATTTTAAAGCCTGAGGCTAGAATTACAGTTTGGTTGAGCTTATTGTTTCATATGTTTCAGGTTTGAGATTAAAGTACATTACAGTAGTTTCAATGTTAGGTCGAGGTTAGAGGAAGAATTTGATGAAGTACATTATAAAACATAAGGAAGTAACGATTTTCATTCCCGATGCAGATATCCGGGCTTTGGGTATCGGTAGATACCGAGTACCGATCTGATACCAGTATGTAATTAAAAAGCTGAATGTCAGGCTTGACTTAAACATAGCTTTACTTGCTTTGTAAAAACAAATAAAAACATTTACATTTCCTGAATTGTTATTTAAAATAAATCACAAGTCAGCAACTTTCATGATAATGTACAGGAATTGCAATTCAACTGTAAAGATTTTTAATGAAGCAGTAAATTTGTCAAAACGTAAACAGGAATTACAGTTCCAGTATATAATGTATGTTGCATATAAACATAGAAACGAATTGACTAAATTGGCCCCATTGTCACCAAAACCTGATCCGGCTATTTAAGTCACAATCGGCCCGATATCGGTATTGGTGCATCCCTAATATGACAGTCATGGTAACAGAACAGCTCCAGGGAGTGAATTTAAGTCAGTGCAATATCATCACAAGTGTATGAGTGTGTGTGTGTGTGTGTGTGTGTGTGTGTGTGTGTGTGTGTGTGTGTTTTTGTGTGTGAGCCTGGAGGTGTCTCAGGGAAATGAGCCTGACAGCTCCCATGGTTCCCAGCTTTAACTCCAGCAGCTCCTGTCAGCTTTCTTATCTCTATGGACTGTTGCCACAGACAGGTGTGTGTGTGTGTGTGTGTGTGTGTGTGTGTGTGTGTGTGTGTGTGTGTGTGTGTGTGTGTGTGTGTGTGTGTGTGTGTGTGTGTGTGTGTGTGTGTGTATGTGTGGGCACATTTGTGTGTCAGTAATCCAATGGACAGCCACAACTGTGTTTGTCGGGGTTTTGGCAGCGGCTACAACTGGCGTGTGTGTGTGTGTGTGTGTATGTGTGTGTTTGTGTACACTCCCTTGACAGATTAAGGTGGGATGTGAGGTAGCTGTGTTTGGGACACAGAGTTTTGGTTTAATTAGAAAACACTATAAAGCACCTCTGTGTGTGAGACAGATCTCATTGATAAGCAGTAGAGGTGTGTGTGTGTGTGTGTGTGTGTGTGTGTGTGTGTGTGTCCTCTTAACTTCTAGCCTGAGGAGTAAATAACCTTAAATAAACTTGGTGTACTCTGTCATACAGCAGATTAGGTTTGGCATCCAGCTTTAGCACTTGTCTTTATGAAGTTTGTGTTTAATGTTTGTTGTTCTGGTGTGACGCCACAATGCTCGAATGCATTTACTACTCACCTTCAGTGTAGCTACATCTATTTTAGTTTGTAGCTTTACTCATTTGTTTTTGCAGGCAACCTGTGTGTGTGTGTATGTCTATCTTTAGACAAGTGGGAAGTTCACAGACACAGGATTATTGTTACAGTATGATTATTATGGTTACTACAACATTTTAGGAGTAAGAGTAAATCCAGTAGTGGCGTACGGTATGTGGAATAAAAGTGACTATTTGAGGAAACCGCTGAAAAGAAGTTGGAGATTAAAATGATACAAGATGACCGAAGTAAATTATTAATAAATCTCAAACTGACAGACACAAAAAACCCTCTCACACTCAAGTTCACAGGGTAGCGAGGAGAGATTACTACAAGTTTTTTTTCTGTTGATTTTGTGCAGGTAAGCAGACTGAAATGCCACCGTGGTCAACGACTCCCATGACTCTGTTTAGCTGATTTAATTTTGTTGTCGTTAGCAGTGTGGGTCATTAATTTAGCTTCTGTGGTACATGTTATTGTCTTTTCTAATGCTTGTATTGCTGATATTACTGATGCCATGACAAATTCCATGTAGATGAAAACTTTCTTTGCAATAAATGGTTCTGATTCTGATGTTGCTGCAGTGCATTTTGCAGATGTTTTATGTTGTTCACACAGTAGCTGCAGGTGTTTTCTTTTACTTTTTTAAACATGAATATTTCTGTTAGGTGTTATTGCTTCACAGCTACCGATTTAGCTTTGTTGGCCAAAGTCATATGGACATTGCTACAGTAGTTATTAGTGTGACATTGTTGTGCTCGGCCTCGGCAGTCAGTTGAGCAGCAGAATGTGTTCCTGTGCTCCGGCTCCTCTTGCCCTGACTGCAGGGCTTTTTTTCTCATCGATCGGCTCTATAGATTGACTCACACAGAGATAAAGCCACTGACGGGCTGTAAGTGTCGCATTTGGGACGTTCAGGGGTTTTGCGGTGCTTGTGATGCTGAATTAAATGACTTCCACAGCATACGAACACACAGTCTACAGAGACGTACACACACCCCTCATACATAAACAGACTCCCTCTCAGCTGCTCTCACATGCACACACACCACAGTAGACGCATGCATACATATACTGTCGTGTATTGTATTTCTGTCTGCAGGCCACTATGCGGCCAGTATTTTGACACACAGCCAAATGGAAACATGGCGGTGACTGCTCTGATCACATGGACGCTCAACTATTGACTGTTGGTGTAACTATGTGTCCTCACTGTCTATGTCGTTGCTCCTTTTAAACTCTCTGTTCTCTTCACATCACCTCATTTGTGTGCCGTTGTCTCCGTTTATCCTCCGTTTTGGACAGAGACAGACAAAGGGAGACAGGTGTGACGAAAAAAAGAAGAGGCTGCTGAGATGGCTTGATAGATGAAGGGCAGGTGTTTCATCTGAAGGGTGGTCCAGGTTGCCTGGCAACTAATGGTGTCACAGGTTACTTCAAATATAGGGGTATTATATTTCATCAGTCCTAGATGTAGTGTTTTCCTCTTTTAAGCTGTCTGTATATTCATCTTTTTACAGTCTTGTAAGCGTGAATTCATACTTTTTAATGTATTGTGTGTGTGTGTGTGTGTGTGTGTGTGTGTGTGTGTGTGTGTGTGTGTGTGTGTGTGTCTTTTCACGGCTGTGTGACAAGAGTAGGACTCATGTCTCCTGCAGGTTTTTCTTCCTTCTTTTTCCTGGGAATGTGGTTGCGACTTGAACCAATGAAAGATGAGTGGAACAGATGTAATACTTTAGGATGCGTAGTTGTTTTACTTTTATCAAATTTTCTTAAAACGTGGGTACATTTTGTAAAGACACAATGTTTACACGGTGCACATGTTTTTTTTTATTTCTCCAAGCTTTCCATATGCTGACTTACCAATTATAATTAAAAACTTTTCATTTTGTAATCGTACTACCTCCGTTTTGATGAGTTTCTAGTTCTTAAACCCTTCCTACTATTACTAGCCCTCCAGACTAGTGGTTGCCAGTCTGGCTGGTCAGCTCTCAGACTCCTGCTGGTTTTCTTTCTCACCATTTAACATTGATTTATTTTTGGACACCAGGTGATTGCTGTTAGCTACTGCTCGAATAAAAAAAACAGCAGGATGATTGTGCTCCCAACTGCTTGCTCTACTGCTCTGACTGGATATGGCAGGTGCATTGGAGAGAAACACCAGTACTGGCAAACACCAGTATGCAGTCATTTCTGAAAACTTAATGACTTTACTTAATGACTCAATTAGAGACTTTTCCCATTGAGTCTTCCCTGACTGTATTGAGTCTAAATTAAGTACGTGTTCTTGATGTAGTCAACAAAAGGTCCCAGTTAAAATCAAAGTGACTACAAACATATTAGTTCCCCAGATTTCCCAGAGCCCATGATGACTTCTTTAAATCGCTTGTTCTGTCAGACCACCAGTGCAAATCCCAAAGATATTTAATTTACATTGAGAAATAAAAGATAAAAATGGCAAATTCTCACATTTGAGAAGCTAGAACCAGAGATTTTTTTTAATATGAACCCCAAAATAATTGTCTTCTTCTCTCTTGAAAACGTTTGCTTTAATTGTGCAATATAATAATTCTTAAAGCGGTCAGACGAAAGGAAAGCATCCAAAGGAAACACCTCCTTGTGAAGATGGGAGATCAAGACCGGGAGAAGTGTTAACGGCCTTTTCAAGGTCTGAAGAAATACATTTAAAAATCACCCCCAAATTCATAGAAATGTGCTTGATTTTGGAAAATGAGGCATTTAACAATCCTCTTGATTATACAGGGGAAGTCAAATAACTTCAGGGGTCAAATAACTTTTTTTTGTTAATCTGCAGCACAGGCCAGATCACAATGCACTATGCTGACTGTATTGAGTTAACGATGGACATGGAGGTGTGAGTCGTCTGCGTTCTGTTTTAAACTTCAACAATATGACCATAAGGCAGCATGCAGATTAAAAAGAGTATGATGCCTACTATTGATCCCTGAGGAATACCACAAGTAAAAGGCATGCGATAACTTTTTGAAGCACTAAAAAAACTTGTACAGTAGGGCTGTCGCTGTTAGTACTTGAACGGCACCTGCACATGTACCATATCTAATTATTTTATTTCTGCCATTATTTGAAGCACATTTTTCTCTATAGTGGAGGCCTTATTAACAATTAACACGTTTGAATAATTATGATGTATTTGTTTTTTTCTTCTATTTCTCGTGTTTCACTTTGTTTAATATGCAGAACTTAGCCTACTTTTTTTTTTTTTTTTACTTTGTTCAGGGCTTTAATAGAATCTGGGAGGTTTTTGGAGTTGCATAACTGACTTAAATAATAAGCCCTCTTTTTTATAATTTTTTTCATGTTGGAGTTTCCAGGTTAAGATCACGGTTTTGCACTTTAATATGTATGCAAGGTAAATTATACAGTGATGTAAAGTGCAACCCCTAAAAGCTGAATCAAAAACAAACAGAAATCCATAACATATTGATTGATTCACATGATAGAAGTAAACAGATAGGAATGTGTTGTACATGCAGACTCTGCTACAGGGAGTACAACAGTAACTGCTAATACTGGAAACAATGGCACGTGAATATTTACAACGTATTTTTAGGTGGAAAACAACACAGAGGCATGTTGAGTAGATAACTTGAGCTCAGGTGATGAGCTGTAAACAGACCCACAGAGCTGAGATCATACAGTCTGCACATGAGTGAGTCACAGTACGGGGGGAGACCAAGGACATCAAGGAGTCCTCTCAGAGAGAGCTGGTGGTTTTAAACTCACGGGATGGACGTCATGTAAACTCGAAACCAACTATGTACACCACACTGTCACAAAGTGCTCTTCAGTTCAGTCAGTTCCTCAACAAGGTCAGCATACAGATGGTCATAAATGTTAAGTGCTTCTACCAGAGGCTTTTAAACTGCACAATGTTGGATAAATCAAGTAGCATTAATTTAACTGTCAGAAGCTTGATGCACAGTACAGGATTTGTAAGAATATAATATTTTACACACACACACACACACACACACACACACACACACACACACACACACACACACACACACATATCTATCTATCTATCTATCTATCTATCTATCTATCTATCTATCTATCTATCTATCTATCTATCTATCTATCTATCTATCTATCTATCTATCTATCTATCTATATATATATATATATAGTCAGTTTAAGAAGCAAGAATGCAACACAAAATACTTTCTGTCTGCATACAGACACCAAAAATAGATTGCAACCTTCTACTGCGATCAACAATGAGCCTATCTTGTATTCAGAATGATTATGAAGTACTTTTTATGGATGGAGGTGTAATTTGAATAGTTCATTGAATCACCTATTGATATTCAATAGGGGTTGTTTGCCTGGTTTTCCCAGTTGGCAATCCAGCCTTGGTTAAAAGCTAATCATTGCTAGTATTTTAATAATGCAGTGTTGAAGTATTTTTCACTGTCGTTTCACACCTTCATCACAACTCTTCAGATAACCAGTACATGGCGGATGTACACCCACAAATATATTCTATATATTTAATCTATAAACTACAAATCTGCAAGACAGGACGTGCTTGTGAGTGCTACATCTGAAGTGTTTTGGAGTGAGCTAACACTTGAATATTTAGTGTTGAAATGAAGTGTAAGGTTGGAGCGTGCCTTTGTTGGTTTGACCTATTCTATCACATTTGAGTACAACACAGTGGTGAAGAGACCATAAACTGCTCCCAGACAAACACACAAAGGTTGTCCAGTAAGAACACTCTGCCCTGGCCCTAGGCCACATATGTGTACTCACACACAGATAAATGCAGGCTTACACACACACAGGCACTGTCACATACAGTATCTAGTTGTATTTGTAGAAGTGCTGATAAACAGTCTGGTTGGACAGGGTGGAATTAATTTGCATTAGGACAGAATTGTCTCAGTTTGATTGGGCGTTAAAGCAGCAGCCCTGAGATATGCTAATTTAATGCCAAGGAGCCACCCTCACTGACAATTTCTGTCTCCGAAACGCTTCCAACTTCTAAATGATAACACACAGAGACAGACGCCACCACACACACACACACACACACACACACACACACACACACACACACACACACACACACACACACACACACACACACACACACACACACACACACAGATGCAAACACCGTTCTGTGGTGTGAATCTTATGTTCTTAATTAGAATTTATGCTCATTTCTCTGCCCTGCTGTCAAGAGAAATAAGAGTCTTGGTGTGTGTGTGTTTTCTCAGTACACGTACGCGCATTTGTGTGTGAAGCTGTCTGTCTGATTGATTCCTTTTCATTCTACATTCATCTGTCAGTAACTGTCCCCATTTTCTGTATCATGACGCCAACTGGTCACCTTTCACACATGTCCCATCATGCCTCGAGTCGACACACACACTCACACGCACACACATAGACAGTCATAATTGCCCAGAGGCACTTCATCTTTATCTCTTTCATTCTGTCTCCTGTTCCATCCACTATCTTTTTTTTCTCTCTTTACTTTTTAAAGATTTACTCTTCAAGTCAACTCAAGCGAAAAATGAACAATTTTGACTGCCAGCAGGGGGTCTAGCAGGGATGCATGTGCCGTTTGCACATGCCTTTATTCATGCACGTCTGCACAAACATGCTGTAAATGTACATCCATGTGCACACGGCTGTACATCAGCGCGTTAGAAGAAATACCAGACATTATGTGAATAAAGTCTGTGTGCAGCTCATTTACTTTGTGTTGTAGTTGTATGTGTTAACGCTGTGTTGGGATGCTGCGTGTATCCAGATGTGTGCTTCTGCCCCATGCTTCTAGTTTGTTTACCTCCACATGACAGGTGTACATGTTTGTCATAGTTTCACCGATGTCTCCAGGTGCAGCCTCCTTCTCGACATCAAAGTCAATATTGAGAGAGTTTGTGTATCTTTCATAGCTCTAACCTCTGTTCTCAGGAGAGTTTATAGTCTTTGATGGGCCCATTGCACCTTTTTAAAGTCTTCTTTAAAAAGCTCCCTCCCGGTGGAGTGGATTGATGTTTAAGAGGGGCCACACTTGCTTTCATCTCTTTTGTCTTTTCTCTCTCTCTCTCTCTCTCCCGTAATCTGTGTTGTTTCTTTTTCTTCTCTCTTCGCATCTGCATCAGTGTGTTTACTCGTCGCTCTCCCTCCCTCTTCTTGACTGTGTGCCTCTTTCATCCTCGTCTTTTGCCTTTCGATAAGGACGAGTGATTGCGTGTGTCATACCGTTGCCTGTTTTCTCCGTTGTTGTATTGCGTCGGGGCAGAGCTCGTTGGGTCCCTAACAAGGCAGTCTGGGAAGCTACTTTGATGTCGCCATCAATTTGGTAGTCAGTAATGAGGAGGTTTCTTTGAATCATAGTTCCGCCCCATGTTTGTTGATAATGTTTGTGCCGTGTTGACTCCTTATTGCCTACCGCCCAGTTAATCACTTGCTTGATCCGACTGATAGGCTGGCTGGCAGAAAGGGTCCGTGTTCTGGTCTGCAGTGGAAGTAAGAAACTTGAAGGTTAAACGAGACCGAAAAAAAATCACATCAAATGAAATTTACTAAAGCAGCCGAGCCATTAGCCAAAAACATGCACAGTAATTGCCACTGCAATGAAAACATTTGAAACTCCGGATTCTGTCCTCTGCACTACTGGTTCTGTTCCAGAATGTGTATGTGACTGACTCCGTTTCATTGATTCTTAGACATCTGATTCTCTATAGCTATTTGGGAAATGAGAGAATGACTCAGGACAAAGGGGACAGTCAACAACCGTCTGGACAGGGTGAGGAGTCTGGACAGGAGACAGTGGAGAAATTAATAACTTTGTCAGACTTATTTTAGATGTGTATCTGTCTAATGAAGAACTCTCTTTTCTTCTTTCTGTTGTGTGTGTGTGTGTGGTAAATGGGACAAGGTAGTGGTAGCAGGTGATGTGTTAAGGTCTCTTTTATTCTATTCTTTAAATGTTGCATCAGTGCAGAACATCAAAATTCAACACAGCCTTCCCTCCTCCATCTCTGTTTCCTCTTTTTTCTTCTCTCTCTTCTTCCACCTCCTCTGTGTCTTTGTTCTTAATCTCAGTGCTTGCTAACAGCATGTCACGCCTCTTCTTTTAGTCACAACTCTAATCCTTGAGCCACTTTATTGTCTTTTGTGATTGTGGGGGATGAAAGTTATTACTTGATTGATGTTACTTATTGTTTCTTTTTGCCTTGTATTTTTTTTTAAAAGAGCTTATTAATCACTATAAACTGATCTTCACCCGGATTTTCTGTTGCTGTATCTAAATTTGCAAGTGTTTTCTGCTGCCAGACGACATGGTTCACTGCAGTCTACAGTACATGATGCAATGAGTTTAGAACAGCGGCGTCCAAACCTATCATGCCAGGGGCCTCATAGAGAAAAACAGTCACAAGCCTTTTGATGTAAGAGACTTTATAATGAGCGAGTTTGAACTTCTATGTGCTGTGCACTTGAATCCGCAGTAAGAGGATTTTATCACTATTAAATCACCAGTAAATATGACTAATGGGAAGATGCTGGGCCATGGACTGAAAAGAATGCTGTCAGGTCAGGCGTAGGTCTTGAAGTGGTTTATTTGGCTGTATGAAGAGCCAAATATACTGAGGATCCTTTAGGCAAGGCACCACAGCTGGAGAAATCCTCTTTTCCAAATCCTGGTAGAGGTTCAACAGTGGGGGCTGCAGGTGGAGACTCCATCACATTGCATTTCAGTAAGCTCCAGCTGTTTGTCCTACTCTACTCCCTTCACATCAAGAAAAGAAAGGGTTTGAGATCAGCTAAACGTCGTTCTCAATGACGGCGAAATCTCTTGAAGGGCTGGTTCGATTCTGTTATCAGTGATGTGAGCACAGTCACATATTTTCCCACTATCACAGAAACATTGGTGTTTGAGAAACTGGAGATAATTAACTGAAGAGACGGGAAGTGGGATTTGACTCTCAGAAAGTTTGCAGCAAATGATTTCATGTGTGCATCTTTTCCTTGCAAGCTCTTGTGAGATCAAATACAGAAGAGAGGCCTGCCGATCACTCGGAGTTGCCCAGTTCAACAAAGCTGTGACATTTTCTTTCAAAAGCTCTGACTTGACGACTGTCCCACGACTAAGCCGGCATCAGTAATGCACATCTAAAATTTCCAGTTGACTAAGCACTCTTGATCGGATGCGATTAACAGTTTTCAACACAGTGGTACTCATCACATCACCAGCTGGGGAGCTCTGGTGCTTCCAGTGACTGTTACTCTAGTGATGGTGACACCAACTGTTCACAATAGCAGCTGCATTTTAATAGAGTCAGCCAGCCAAGTATAATTCCTTTTTTTTTAAAATAACTCACAAGTTTAAGTTGTAAGACTGCACCCGGTCCGCGGGCCATAGTTTGGACAACCCTAGCTCTGCTTCTGGAAACAGATATTAAGAGAAGAATTCAGAGAAAATACAAATCAGATGCTGACATTGATCTAGAGTGCTTAAAAAAACAAAACAATAAATGGTTAATCTGCAGTTTATGATACAAATTATACTTTTAACATCTGAGTTCTAGATTTTATTCACATTACACACACACACACACACACACACACACACACACACACACACACACACACACACACACACACACACACACACACACACACACACACACACACACACACACACATATACACACACACACACACACACGCTGGAGCATATGCTTTTTCCTGCTGGTCTACTCATTCTGATACATAATGCATTAGAAGTGAGACCAAGTGGTCTCTCTCTCTCTCTCTCTCTCTCTCTCTCTCTCTCTCTCTCTCTCTCTCTCTCTCTCTCTCTCTCTCTCTCTCTCTCATCCCACTGTTCCTTCCTTCTCCCTAACCGATTTCCACTCCCTGATTTCCACTTCCAGCGATGACGTCGTTCTCTCATCACCCCCCCCCCCCTCTCAGCAACTGTCTCTCTCCATTTTTCTCTCTCCATCTTCTTACGTGTTACTGTATTGTTAGGTCCTAGCAGTAATTTATTCATAGAGGTACACTGGCTGGCCTTTCCTAAAATGGAAGGATAGATGGTGGACAATAGGGAGCTGATGTTGTCAGAAAGGTTGGGGAGAGGAATGTGATGACAGCCACATCAGGTTGGATCTTCTTTATGTCTGGGCCTGTGTGCAAAAATAAATCACACATATTAATGAATGTTGTTGTTGCCCAATGCTGCAAACCACAGAAAAAGTGAAGACTACAAATTCCATTTTTGTTCAATTCTCAGCAGCCAGAAAGTGCGAAAAAAATAAAATGTAAAAAAATTGAGAGATGTGAGATCAGGATGATATTGTCTGACTTTGAGATAATTCATTTTCCTTCATTGTCATCTCTTAATATTCCACGGGATGTATGCACCTGTGTCTTCTGTTTTGGCTGACATTTTTGTCTAAAATCTGACATTGACAGGTCTGCATCTTTTCCTTGTATGCAATATCTTTGTGTTGATTGTGGACTTATTGTTCAAAGTTGTCCTCATCTCTATAATATATTTTGTCTTTTGTTATTTCCTCAGATGTTTGACCATCACTGCAGAAAGATAAATGTTCAGAGTTTGATCGCCATAAATCTGAGTTCAGGACATGTACCTTAATGCCAAAAAATATTATTCCAAGCTGAGTATATTTGGTTCTCAACTTCTTCCCCCAAAAATCCATGCTGTGATTTGTAATCCAAAACAATTGAAATTTGGAGATATCTGCAAGAATTGTATTTTGTGCATTGCATATATCCTCTGAATGTTTGTGGTGGTAATAACCTCGTAACGGCTTAACATCATCACACATAAATACAAAAAACGCAGCATGATGCCTTTCTATACCTTGTGCACTTATTTTTACTATGGTCAAATTGTCCACCGCAGGTGTTTGAGGCATCTCGAAAAAAATACAAACACACAATTTGAACTGGTGCTGGGTAGCTAATGAGAAACCAGTATTTTCCGTGGTCCCGGTATATTGTTTCTGAATGGTTGCAGTTATACATCAGATGTGATGTGAAGGGTGGTGTTTGTAGTAGCTGAGGGTGACATTTGATGACCATTTCAGTATATTGTCCAATAACCACCAGTTTGCCCAGTGAGCTGCCAAATTGTTTCCTGTCAATGAATTTAATGGGTGCATGTGCGTATATGCGTGTGTGTGTGTGTTGATCTTATGAAGCCAGCTGCTAGGTGTGTCTTCGATCAGCTTCCCAACAGGAAGGATACACAGACCATTAGAGAAAACAGGAGAGAAACCTAATTGACCGACAACAGGACGTTAGAGTCGACACTCTGTGGTTTCCATCCTGACCCAGTCACCCGTCCATCCTGCACCGGTGCTGCAGAGATGATCTATGTAAATACATATTTCTTGTTGTGGAGCGTTGGGGTAGTCAAGGCAGGTGTGGAGGTAGTTTTAATGTTCCACATTCTGTAAACAACCCATCTCATCTTCTAGCTATAGGTGGCCTATATGAATCAAGTTCAAACTCACTCTTGACTTTATGTTACGTCCCCTTTTTTTAGTCTCGGGAAAAGTTGAGACAATAACGCGACAAAGAAAGAATATTAAAGGGTCAAGAGTAGAAGTAGCAATTAAGGTGATTCATTTCAAACTCAGGTACTTGTGGGAGAGGATGGGACAAAATGGTCAAACAAATAGAAATCAAAATAACAAAATTAGCCCTGGCTAACTCCTACCTCTGAAAACAAAACACAAACAAAATGGCTTTACATGTTTATCTAAAAATAGCTTGACTAAAACAGGGGCAATGATCAACCCTAATGGCCAATAATACTACGGTTTCTAAACAAACGTGAACTGTGTGTAAAATGTAAAGGGTATCCCAGCTCACCTACTGGCCTCCACCTCCCACCACAAACCTTAACAAGTTATCAACAACGGTGTCACAGCTCAAACAGGCAGAGAACAACAACAAAGAGGCTTCCTCCTTTTATTCTGGGCTCCACTCTGCTGATTGGCCAGCTTGAAGTCTGTGGGAACCAAGGAGCAGCATGACTGGCCTGCACAGGTGGAAACCTGGAGAGAAAACAAAGGAGGGAGAGAGGAAGAAAGGCAGGAGGGGAGAAAAGCACAAACACAAAGGCGCTTTGCCCCTGCCTGACACCTAACACTTTGGAAACAGCTGATCTCACCTCAAAATCTATAAGGTAGCTTTTCTGGAGCTTTTGATCATGCCACATGATCTTCATCAGAAGGGGATGCCATCTTTCCAAATGTCATTGAATTATATGTTGGAGCAGAAACTATTTGTTGATTGACAGAAAGTGAATCATTACCACTGATATTATTTTGATTAAGCGTTAAAGTCAATTTCTAAACAAAATTGCAAAATATTGACAGCTTGAGCTTCTCCAGATTTGATGTTTTTTGTTGTCTCACACAAGATCAAACTGAACATTTTTGGGTTTGAACTGAAACATCACTTGGGGGAAATTGTGGAAATATTTCAGTATTTTCTGATATTTTAGAAACCCATGATTAAATGATTCATTAAGTAAATAATAGATTAATAAAAAAAAAGAAAATAATCATTTGTCAGAGCTGTATTGTAATTGTTTGAATGTTTTCCAAACGGATTTTCTTTTTGTCCACTTTGGGGCAACAGAAACAAGTTGCACAACGCTTATATTATCACCTCTGGCCAATCAGCAAACGGTTGCTTATTTACACCAGACGTTATGGAGCAACAATAAGCTGAAACTCACTTTAAAAAGTTCTGTAAAGCCGAAAGGAGCTCAAGAGTCAGGTGATAGTTGTCTGTAGGTTCATCCATACGATGGATTTCTTTGTGCACAGACAAAAAAAACAACATCCATAATTTCATAGCAAATGGGCTAAACTCCATCTTCTGACAGAGATCACGAAATATGATCAAAAACCTCCCGAGGTGCTACCAAATGGACCTTGAGATTATATTGTTTTGTCAATTGCTCAGCTTTGTTCCAGAGTATCCCAGAAGCAGGGCCACACCGACAAATTAAAATGCATGCACGTCATACTAAAATGAAACATTTCGTTTGCTTTATTTCACCAGTATAATCCTTAATATCAATGCTTTCCATTAAGTCCCGGGTACAGACAGTAACAACTAACTATAAACCTCCCCTGATTAAAATCTGACACAACTGACTCAAAATACAATACAGTCTGAATATGTGTTACAGGACAGTGTTTATTTAGCAGAGGTTCGGTACACAGGCAAGCAGTCTGATCAGGCAAACAAATCCAAAACAGGGGCGAGGCAAAACGCAGTCGGGTAAAAGCAGAGAGTCAAAAACCAGGTAACAAAAAGCACAAGGGGAAAAATGCTGCAACGCTAGACACGGAAGTACTAAGAGGAAATGGCACAGAGACAGAGACACACAGGGTTTAAATACACTGGGGAGGGTTAGGTGATTAGACACAGGAGGGATCAATCAGGGGCGGGGCAGACGACCACAGTGGCTGGAACACACACACACACACACACACACACACACACACACACACACACACACACACACACACACACACACACACACACACACACACACACACACACAAGGGCAGGAAGTGAAGTGACCTGAAACGAGAGGAGAGGTAAGTGACACAAAATAACGGAAAATCACGAGACGTGATTATATGCGATGAACTTGTGCGTCTTGCTGCTACAGCACCTCCTGATAGCTGTACAGCATTGTAAATATTGTATGAAACAGGATCAGTGAATTTGAATTCATGACTGATGTAAGGAATTTGTGGAGTTCCTGATGTCATCACTGATTCATGATGCCCTCTCTCTCCTTCCCTCTGTCCATGACATCTATTAATAATGAATGGCCCCGACTGTGTGAAATGCCAGTCCCTCGCATATCAGTGAAGTGTCCCTTTTTTAGAAAGCTAATGTTGACAAATGACTGGGAGCGTAACGCATTTGAGCACACTATTAACCCCTGAAATGCCATTGTGTTTGTGAGTCAGAGAGAGGTTGTGTGTGTGTGTGTGTTTGTGTGTGTGTGTGTGTGTGTGTGTGTGTGTGTGTGTGTGTGTGTGTGTGTGTGTGTGTGTCTGTCTGTCTATAAAATGTTATTATGGGCTTTGTGGGCCGCTCTTAACCCTCATTGACCTTCATTATATCTCACTCTTGTCATTACAGTCGCTTTTCTTTTTAATGCTTTCACATATCACGGCAATATTGTCAGATGCTGTGGCTACTGCGCATATGCTAATGCTAACAGTCATGCGCAGACAGTTCTCTCTCTCTCTCTCTCTCTCTCTCTCTCTCTCTCTCGCTCTCTCTCTCTCTCTCTCACCAAAATACATCCATTATGCTGCCATACAGTGAATCTAGTGGGAAGATAAGAGGAGTAAGCTGCTGCACTCTGTCTAAGGATGAAGGGTCTAATTGGCTGCTTAACTAGAGATTTTATTACACATACGCAAACACACACTCACACACTCACACACGGTGCCCTCGGGCCGGTTTTGTCTTTTGTCATTGTTAATGAATAGTACAGTGTTAAAGAGATAAAGCTAAACCGGACTCATTAAATTGCCTGTGTGTGCAAGATCCTGTTTTCTGTGTGAGTGAGTCAGGGATACTTTAACACACACACACACACACACACACACACACACACACACACACACACACACACACACACACACACACACACACACACACACACACACACACCAACAAATACACATAAATACACACATAGACCATGGTTTCACTTTTTGTACCTTTTTCTTTATACCCTCATTATCACTGGATGCTTTGGCAATATTGTCTTTGTTACACTTTTGCCAAAAAAGCATATTGAATTTAAATTGTTAGAGGGACGTAGAGACAGTGAGATGGAGAGAAAAAGTAGATGAGTGAAGAAAAGACAGAGAGTGAGAGAAAGTCTACAGGTTGGTGAGCTGCTTAATTGCTTTGCCATGGAAAATCATATTAGCTCTGTTAGGGGGTTTAAATGTCAGCATATCTGCACATATAATCAGCACGTGTATGCGCGGATAATGGTGTGTGCTTGCTTATTTATTTGTACATGTTTGTGTCTGTGTGTGTGTGTGCGTGTGAAACATTCTGTGTATGGATGTGTGTGTGTGTGTGTGTTCATAGATGCACTCTCAATTCTGCCAGATGTTATCTCACACTCTATCCTGTGTCTTTGGGAGCCTTCTTCACCGCTCCATTTACTTTACTATGCTGACTGTGTGTGTGTGTGTGTGTGTGTGTGTGTGTGTGTGTGTGTGTGTGTTCATGGATGCACACTCGCAATTCTGTTAGACCTCATCTCACACATCTTTGTCCTCCTGTGTCGTTAGGAGCCTCCTTCACTGCTCCATTTACTTTACTACGCTGACTGTGTGTGTGTGTGTGTGTGTGTGTATGTGTGTGTGTGTGTGTGTGTGTGTGTATTGGATCATTGCGTGGGTGTTATCTGCCTTGTTTTATCATTCTGAATCTGCAGTTGCTCATTAAACCTGCTTGTGTCCTCCTCCTTCGTTCCCTCCCTCCTCTGATGGTCTCTTTCTCTCCTTCATCTCATCCTCATCACCACCTGTTCATTCCTCCCTCTTTGTTTCTCATTTCTTTAGTTGATTCTCCAACTTGTTCCCCAACTGGTTCATCCTCTTCTTTTCTCTCGAGCCCTGTCTGCCTCTTACTGTCTGGTTCTTGCTGTCTCATAAGCTAAGATTACATAATGTCTCTCCATTAAATTGGAGGTTACAGAATAATTCATCAGTTGTAATCAGAAGTCAGAATAATGAAGTTTCTTCTGCAGATTTGCATAAACAAAATGTCACACAGCCCAAAAGGCTGAAAACAAGGGAATCTCATGAATCTCACATCATCACGTGTATATATATATATATATATATATATATATATATATTTATACAAGATATAAAATTCAGTTTATTTTGACCGCTGAGAGGCATTTTGATCGCTTCTCAGCGGTCCTCATTAAACAAAGACAAGCTGGTGGCTCACTGCTAATGATGCTAACAGCGCTAACAGTGTTTTCCTGAGGGCGCTGCGCTTTTGAGACCGTGTTGTGTTCTTTGGGGTCAATTTTTCCACACATTTCTAAGTTGATTGGCTGAAATTGAGGCCATTATGAAATGCAATTTTATATTCTTTTAGGCCCTAACCTGACAAAGTTCTTTGACATTGAAAGTGGCAAGAGAGGCAAATATATTTGATCTAAAGGGGTATTTAGGTTGTCAAGAAGTAGACATGATGTACCAATTTTTTTTCTTTTCTTTCATTTTCTGGAGGTTTAAATTGCTGAGATCAAATTGACCTCAAGGAGAAATGATGTTAGTACATTTGAGGATAACAGGAGGGTTAAATATTACATCTACTATTTCCATTACTCTCGTTTTCCTGTGTTCTGGATATGTGTCCTGAGCAGCTTTAACTCTGAGGTCACTTCCAGTCAGGATATAGCCCACACACTCACTCATGTGTAAATGTTTGGTTTGTGAACATCAGAGGATATGGTGTTATCCTTTGTTTGTGCTAGTGTGTGTGTGTGTGTGTGTGTGTGTGTGTGTGTGTGTGTGTGTGAGAGACAGAGAGATGTATCGTGCTAGACACAGGTTTTGATTTATACTGACATTTGTGTACTTGTGTTTGTGTGTTTATCCCTGTGCGTGTGGTATATCATATGTGTGTAAATGTATGCACACGGGGGTTGCTCTCTTATCTCCAGCGTCACACAGGAACTGAACCAACAGACGACCGGAAGCCTTATCGCTCCAAACACCACCACACTGTTTATTCAGACAAGCGGACACACACACACACACACACCTGCACACACACACGCACACACACACACACACACACCTTTCCTTTCTGGTGTATTCATTCAGCATAATGAGAGGAAGCGTGGCATGCACTGTACAATGTGTATGTGTGTGTTTGAGTGTGCTCGTATTGTAAGCAATGTGAGGACAGGCTGAGTAATAATATCACAGTATGCTGTATGTTCATGCATGTAATTGGTCTAAGGTCAGATTCAATGTGTGAAGACATAGTTGCAGCATTGATTGGGATAACATGGGAGGTGTATTTACATTCTGGTTCTGGTTATAGAATTAGTGCAAAGATGATGATATAGCGCAAAGGGAAAAGATGGACAATGTAAAGCTGATATTATAGAATTATTATTGTCAAGATGATCTTGGTTCAAATCTGCAGCCCAGTCAAAAATAAGGTGCAAAAACCCTCTTAAACATTCAGTTGGATACTCAAGAGTAAAATTATGAGGCAAAGAAGGCCCTAATATTTTCAGAGCACTATTTCATGAATTATTTTTAGTCCTCCAGCTGTCACAAAATCATGAAAAAAAGAACTCCCAAAAAAATGTTTCGACCTGCAAGGCCTTCATCAGGCAAATATCTATGGGAAACAAAAACAGGCTTTATATACAGACAAAATATAGACAGCCTTTTTTTGGTATGCTGTTTTGATGTGCACACTATCCACCATCTTTATTACATATTGACTCATTAATGTGATAGCTGTGGGTGGAGCATACTGTATTTCTGGGAGGCTGAATGTAGTATTCTTTAGTTCATATATCTTTGTGATGAGGCCATTCCATTTCATTAAACACCTACATTAGTATGTGTTTCACATCTTGTGGTTGCTTTGTTAATTGAAGACGGATTGCTCAGTCGTTAAGTGTTGCTGTGTTTAATAATGGTTATTCCCAGGATGAGCTGATGACTGAAAGTGATGGGGGAGCATTATGTTTCCACAGGGGGGACATTAAAAGTGTTATAGATATTTTTATAGACTCCCTGCAATAAGAAAAAAAAGAATTGCCAGACTGCTGTTCAGCATAGTGAACAAACTGAGACTCAACATGAAGTCAGATGTGTGCAATGTACACAGCTGAAACACCGCCAGTGATCAAAGAGATATGTGAACTGCAGTTTCCCCAGTTTGTAACTTACTGGCATAGATGAGCAGGCGGTAACCCATCGGGACCGGCCCCGTTAGTTCATCCTACAGCGTTGAACCACACTCACTCACACCTAGAAACTCAATAGCTTACTCCACAGTGGGCAGTAAAAAAAACTAAATTGTGACACATTGCATTGTGACATTATACAAGCCTTGTACATGGTCTCTACTTGTTTCGTGAACTTGGGTTGATTTTGGACATCGTGTCGAGGATGGATTATAAACCTCCTCCACAGTCCACACCAATGAAACACCTCTACAGGTGTTACTTATTTCGCCTGCTTAGACTTCCTCTCAGAACTGTGTGGGCATGTAGAGCCTGTGCCTGTTTGACATGTCCTTCACCCTCCTGGTAGTGTTGTTGCACTTGTCAGTGACATCTTACACCTTTAGTCATTAAGGCATTTGGTGACATCACACTCCTAAACCTAAATTCATTAGCCGTTTCACTTTACATGCTGCATTAAACTCTTAACACCCTGATTTCCTGGTAAACAGCCTTTTGTGGCGGTGCTAATGACGTAGGCGTGAGTGTGACACTATTATGCTGTCTCAAACTCTCTCAGAGAGGAGGTCTGGGTGGACTGTTGCTGGGGCAAAGTGTATGCCATGACAGCAGAGGCGATGTAACAAAGGCGGTGATCTTTCCCTAATGATCGTGACCTTTCCCTAGCCGCTAGTTGGCTAAACTTTCTGTAAAGGTGGAATAAATATTTATATGAGTCACTTGTGGAGCCGTCGCATGGGCCTGGAAAGGTACTGACAAGCGAGTCGTCTTATCGTTTCGGTGCGAGTGCTTGTGCTCTGGCACACACATTTGTCCATGCATGACAGCTGGATTTTGGGGCCCGTTTGGCCATGCCTCTCAGTCAGCCGCAGGAAGACGTGTGCTGCCTCTTGACGTTGAGCCCTGAATGGGTCATTATGAATGTGCTGTTCTACTGATCAAAATGATTATTCAACTTATGAGGAAGTCTCTGTACAGTGAAGGTTCCACGCTGAATTTAAAGACACAGAGTTGCGCTAATCCTGCCATTAATTTGTGTTTGGACTTCTGCCTTCATTCATCTGTAGTGAAGTCAGGGTGTGTGTACAGCAGCGTGTCAAAGCTGCCGCTTAATGTTTGCAGATGAGCTTTCACTTTATTCCACTGTTTGCATTAATGTAAGTCGCTCTGGATAAGAGTGTCAGCAAAATAATGACACAGTGAATGTACACATGAGAGTGAGGTCGGTGAGGAGATAAAGGGAGGGAAGTGAGAGAATAGGGGGAGAGGTAGAGAGGTAGAGAGAGGCGAAGAGGAGAAAAGATAAACAGAGAGAGAGAGAGAAAAATACTTCTGGTTTTGAGAGAGAGTTTAGGAGAACTCTTTTTCCGCCTGTCCACACACACACACACATACTCATACGCAAAATTACACTCACATTTACATATCAATTTACATACAAAGTCTTCACACACGTAGACACTCGTTTCCAAACTAATTTCAACTCATTTGCATCCACAACTGAGTTGAGAGCAGAGTGACAGTTCAATCATTTCTTCCCAACACCCTCTTTCTTGTATCTTCCTCTCTCTCTCATCTGAGAAAGTTAATTGAACACTTCTTCTGCGCTTGGAGGTGTCAAAAGTGGGTGCTGTCATTCAAGTTTTCATATTGAATCTAAATAAGTTGCCAACATTTTACTTTTGGTAACACTGGGAGAAATGAATAAGGAAGGAGGAAGTAGAGTCAGCTTTTAATTGGTGACGGAATAGTTCAACTAAACCCTCATAAACTGGGGTATAAGGAAACGGCTGCTACCACACACGTAACTTTCACCTGTGAAAATATGGCAAGAAATGTTTATTGTGTTTAGAGTGACTTGTACATTTCCTGAAGCTCTGGACGTCACACAGGCGACACCACCACTATATTTCCAATCTCTTTGGAGCTCTCCCGGCTGCATTTAGTGCCATCATTACTTCAAATACTGTCACTGTCTTAATTAAGGTCGTATTAAATTGGGTCAATCAAATTCGACAATGTTTGGATATAAATATTCTCTTCATTTTGTCACTTTTGGGATTGGCATATCTTAACCATATTTAATTAAAGGAGGGTTTGCTTTTAAAATACATGCTATTAATGGTATACAACCATGTTTAAGGTTTCCTTTCAAGGAAACAATAGGTGCAAAGCACTTACGAGAAATTGTCTGTGAGCAAAGGAGGTAAAAGTAAAACTCCTGTGGTTGAAAGCCAAACAAATATGGATGTCAAACTGCAAGTCAAGACTTGACAGCACACAGAGACTCCTTCATAATCAAAAAGCAATGTTTGTGAGCAGCCTAAGCCAGAACTCTGATTGTTTTGAACTTGCAAGATGTGAGTGAGCAGCAGGGCTTCCTGTCTTGTTATTTGCAAAGTTGCACAGCCTCAAATTTGAAAGTCGAATCAGTTGTATGCAAATCAAAACTTGAGAGCGGAGCAAAATCCATTGGATTTGACATGCTTCCGAGAGTCATCCCGTTGACTCTGCCTGCTGTCAGAATACTTCCCAGTGACATACAACAGCTGTGGGTGTTATTCTGATCCCAACCCATGTGTCAGACTCATGCTGTTCAATAAATAGCTAAACTGACTTATATCAGAAAAAAATATTTAGGGAATAACCGATCTGAATACGCAGACCTCAGTGCAACGTAAACCTGGTAGGACATGGGCAACCTTCATTTTTTTATCATCTGAAAGTTTCCTTTGTGCCTACTTTTCGCTCTCATGCTTCCACCAGAGTTTCTTCTCTCTGTAGTCTCGTCCGTCTCTCTATTCGTCAGTCCTCCTGTGGGAGAGCAAAGAGAAAACACAAGAAAAGACAGACAGGCTCACCTCTAAGCTGCAGACTGGAAGCAACTGGAACAGTTTTCGTATAGCTCTTCTGTACGTGCAGCAGTGTGGTTCATCTGGAACATGTTGGTCATTCACATATTCCTTATGAAAGATAAAGCCGAAGAGTCAACTGGTTAACAGTCACTGTGACTGGATTCAGTGGACTAAAGTAGCACATGTGGTCCAGTTCAAAACTTAAGTGTGTGATGGATTTACAAATTGCTTATGCAGGCAAGACTATTTTTTTATTGATTCTTTAAAAAAGTGTTTAGATTTCTAATTAATAGATGAAACACAAAGATTCGTGGCAGACGGTGGTTCAGGTTCAAGGCTTCCGTAATATGGTGAATACAACGTTTACACTGCGACAGTTTTCCTATAATACGATTTTAAAAATCGCAATATAATGCCTTGATTACAGTGTTGCAATATGTCACAATATGTTGAATCGTGTATCATGATAGGCATTGTATTGCCAGATTCTTGCCGATACACAGCCCTTAATGTGTTTATAGTTAGCAGTGTTACAGTGAAAATGGACAAAGTATTACATCATAGTGTATTTCATGTTGTTGTATCATATTGCATTTGGGCAGAGCGCTATTACATTTTAAACGGGGTGCACAAAGAGAAATCTTGATTTTGCTCTAAAAACATCCTTTATGTTTAGGATTCTGTCCTCAGCAGATTGTTTCTCTGCATTGTCTTCGGTTTCTGTCCTCCGAGCGGTCTTTTGTTCTGTCTTGGTGTCACACATGTCTCCATCTCTCAAGTGCTTGTCATAGATGCAGGAAAGTAAAAGAGAATTTAACAAGGGAAACGCAGGCTGAAAGGTGCTAAGAGTTGCGGCAAGAATGCAGAGAAGCAATTCTTCAAGCGATTCTTTTTCCCTAATGAAGGAAAAAAGAATCAAGGGGATGGAAGAGAAGAGAAAGTTGGAAGACAAATGAAATAAAGGAAAATGATGGGGTGGGGGGGTGTTATAGAGAGGTTTCAGGAGAGGATGAGTTGTTTTTTTTTACTGGGAGGAGAGGCGAAGGTTGTTGTGACCAGGTTACCATGGAGACAGCAGGTTCCTAGCACAGCTTTTGTCATCGCCTTGATCACTGACTGATAAAGATGAAGGTGTTTGCGTGTGCGTGTGTGTGTGTGTGTGTGTGTGTGTGTCTGTGTGCATGCGTGCGTGCGTGTGTGTGTAATTGAGCAAGTGTTTCTCTGGAAACAGGTGTTGGTACTGAGATGAGGGGAAGTATTAAAGGGTCGCAAAAGGCTGAAACAAAATCATTTTCCAGCAATCCCATCAAGTGGGGAAAAAGCATTTAAGTGGAACCGTGTTAGTAACAGCAAACAGAATGGGCTTTAGAGACATCTTTAAGGGTTAGAATGAAAAGAGAGAGCGATATAGAGAGGCGCAGAGAGGAGAAAGAGGGAGGAGATGACAGGTGAGGCAAATTGGAGAGAAAATGATTTCTGATTTCCTCGGCAGTGGTGAGGAGATTGGACAGGCAGATAGAGTGCTACGCGCACACGCACGCACACTGGGGTTGCATACACATATGTATCCTCTCTCACTATCACACGTTGTCAGTACTTTAACATTGAGTGCCATGAGCAGGGCCTGGCTGCAGTAATCATGAGATAAAGTGTTTTAATCATGGAGCAGAATCACTTCCCTTATCCTTAATCTCTGTGATGTGCAGGATTGAGAATGCGTCTCTCTAAATGTAATCTGGTACACACACTCCTGAGTACCGCCTGAACTATAATCTGGTGAAATACTCAAACTGGCGGTAGACGATGTGATGGGCCTGTGCCATGCAACGTGGTAGATAAAAAAGATTTTGCCTTACTGTTTATTCTGTGGTGTTTATTCCTTTAATAGCTGTGGTTGTATTAGACCAGTGGTTCTGTGATTGGTCTCCAGATGAGAAACACAATGGCAAAGGATTACTTTCTGTCAAAATTCCTCATTTATTTTCATGATTTTATACAAAGATATACATCTTCATTGTGATTAAATGTGTGAAATTACACATAACTGAAATAGAAGATTATCCATCGCACACACTGCTACAGAAACACCGACATCATATCACTGAGGATTCCCTGCTGGAGCGACTTCCTGCTGAGAGACTATGGATCCTAACACTAGCACACACACACACACATGCACATATACACACATATATAAGCTGAAATACACGCGCTTGTTCACTCGCACACCCAAGATCTTCCGCTATGGGTACTTATGTCATAGTCGATCAGATTCACCCAAGAGAAAATGCCACTAAGATGAAGAGACTGTAAAATGAACAAAGGGAAGATGAGATTAGAAAGCAGGACAGAAAGTCAGCACATGCATTCACAGTGAGTGCCAACATACCGCACTGTAAATCTGGCCTACTTGGCACTGGAGCCTCTCAATAGATTAGACTTCCTGCTTTCTTGTCTTGCTTTTCTTTTTCCTTTCTTTGTCTTGTTTTTTTGGGGACATGATGTTTAATTCTTACTCTCTTTAAGGCCTGGCTCTTCCCTTTTGAAACGGGAACAATAAGGTCACTGGTAGTCCGTAGAAGTGTGTTAGTGTGTGTGTGTGTGTGTGTGAGAGCCCTTATACCACTTTGAAGTTTGTTTTTTGGGGAGGTGGACCGATGTTGTGATTAATGCGGGGGAATTCAGATGAAGTCAGCGCAGAAGTTGCTCTTCATTTCCGCTGCAGTGGCTGCTGTGTGATTACTGCACCCCTGAGAGGAATCGTCAAGAACATTTAAAGATTTCTTTCCATTGTGGTCGTCGGTCTTCATAAAGCAAAGAGAGCGATGCGGTTTGACTTGACAACAATCCAACTCCAACTGAGAATTAGAGTGCTAATGCATGGTGTGTTCAGGTGCTGTGGGGATTTTCTTTAATGATAACCACTCAAGGTTATAGATTCACTGCTTCCTATTCTCTTGAGCAAATGCAGAGCACACGCCATGTCGTCATTTTTCTTAAGATATAAGACATGGATAAAAAGAAAGGAGAAGAACTATAAACGCAAATAGGATTATATATTAAATCCAGTCATGCATTGAATTTAAATGCAGATCAGACGCCTCCAGAATGTTTTATTTTAGATGCCACTGATTTGATTTGCAGTAAGAGGATGTCAAGCCACTGCACTGCTGAGTGTAGTTTATGTATTTGTACACTTGGGGGCGCTCTGACAGCAGCACTGACATGTTTGACGTAACACACCTGCAGCGAGAAGAAACACACAAAAAGAAAGAGAGAATATTAGAAGAGAGAAAAAGACAAATGAGTGGAGGAAGAAAGGAAGGAAGGAAGGAAGGAAGAGGGAAAGTGAGAACATGTGAGAGAAGAGGCAGAAAGAGGCCAGAGATGAGCAAGTTCAAACGTGTGTGACTGAGGTCTGTTTATTTAGGCGTGGATGTGTGTTGAGGGTGTGTGTAACTGTCATGTACGTTTCTGACATGTTGAGGCCGTGTGTGTGTGTGTGTGTGTGTGTTATGGCGCTCCCATAATTACCATTGTGTATTCAGGCCTGGATAGTGTTTCTTTTGTGTTGACCTGTTGACTGTCCGTCTGCGTCACAGCTTCAAAGGACTTTAATTTCAGTCGTGCTCAAACTAATGAAATGGCCGCCTTTCCTCTGACTGCTTACAATTTTCTGTCATTACTCTCCTCTCTGTGTCCACTCACTCTCACACAACAGCGCAGGTTTCAGCTGTACGCCCGTCTGGGCTAGAACAAATATTTATAGAATCAACAGAGGATTAACAGGATCATAATTCAGATTTTTAATTTAGAGCCGCAAATAACAACTATTTGCATTATTAATTAACCTGACAGTAATAATAAATAATGAATCTACTATTCAGCTCTAAATCATCTCGTAAGTCGAATATCAAGTAAGAATGCAGAATATTTTCGTGTTGTAATTGCAGAATTTAATATTATAATAGATTATTACACATCGCTTGTATGTTTCCAAACACAATTAAAGAGAAATCTTATGAAAAAAACTTTGTTAAACTGTTAAACTGTGATTGGATCTGTCTTGTAGTTGACATTTTATAGACTAAACAATTAACCAGTTAAGTGTTTTTTTTAAATAAATTATGGTAATTTGGGGTTCACTTCTCTTTAAACTAAAGAGTTCTGTAAGCAACATTAACAAGAGTTGAACATTTTCCATCTAATGGACACTGTACACATTCTGTGAGCTGAGGAAGCAGAACATCTACTAACACACATTAATACTACCACCACTACTCACTACTACTACTTTCCATAGATCTCCCGTTTTATCTCGAGGTGCCATACACTTCTTTTTCCACCGTTGGATTACACACTCTAACAACATCCTGGTGTCTTTCTTCACCCCCCCCTCTGTGTCTGTGTTGTAAAATATCTTGCATCATTATTTTACATGTAAAGAGAATTCCCATCTGATATTTCTGCAGTTTTACTTGTGCATAACTGAATAATTCTCTCATAGCTACAAAACAGACTTCTGCTCTACAACAAAAAAAGTCTAAAACTGACTTTGTTGGTATCGCAGGATTTTTGTTTGGGAGTAAATTCTAAATACGCTGTACAAATGCGTCTATAACTGAGAAACATTTCCCTTCTGAAAACATGGCTATTCTTTTTAATAATTCCATTTAGTTGCTGAGGTTAGTTCTGATCCATCATCTCCAACAAAGGGTTGAGTTTGCTCTTTCAGAAGTAAAGTTTCTGTGTGTGTGTGTGTGTGTGTGTGTGTGTGTGTGTGTGTGTGTGTGTGTGTGTGTGTGTGAGCATGCCAGGGTCAGTCCATTCATTGCTTCATTATAGAGAAGAAATTTTGGGTATAAATTGTTCTGTGATTTTTTGCACCTCAGGAAGATGGGGTGCCATAGCAACAAATCGGAGTCAGTGTAGTTATTTCACGTACACACACACACACACACACACACACACACACACACACACACACACACACACACACACACACACACACACACACACACACACACTGTCATCGTCATTACCACTTGTAGCATCTATTCAGCCTTCTCAACACGACTCGCAGGCTCACGGATGCTGATTGGTTGAACTGAGGAACCAATTAGATTAGCGAGATAAAGAGATAAAGAAAGCACAGAGGTAATACTTTATCCAGACACTCTTTGTCTGACCTATCTGGTTACTAACAGGGCACGCATATGCGAACATGTGCAAATACTAGCACACAAATATTAAGTCTGCATTCCAAAACACACATTACACAGAGAGTGGCTCTGTTGGGCTCTTTCACCCACACCTCATTAATTGTTGGGTACTTTTGTGTAAAAAAGTAGAATAAAGAAATAAAACAGAGAGAGAAAGAAGAGTGAGAGGGTGGAAGAATACGTTTTGTTTGTTTGCTGCAGTGTTCCTTCGGTTCTTCTTTTTCACTGCCCCTGCATGACTTCTCTCCATCTATTATTCTATCGGTTCTTCCCACAGCTGTTGTTGTTGCTGCTGCAGTGTTTTTCTCCTGCTCTCTCTCTCTCTCTCTCTCTCTCTCTCTCTCTCTCTCTCTCTCTCTCTGTAGGCTGCTCTCTCGCTTTGTTTCCTGTTCCTACATCTTTTAACCTTGTTCTCTGTTTCTACCTTTCTCACTGCTGGAGATTTATCCGCAGCACTCACTTTCCATTTGACCTGTGTGTGTGTGTGTGTGTGTGTGTGTGTGTTTACTCTTTGTAGTTTGCATGTGTTCATGTAACAACAACTGTGTTTCAGCTGAGACCCCTTTAAGCTTTTTAGCTGGCGCTGACGTTACCAGAGGCTACGCTGACGATGATCGCTGTGCCTGAACATTGTTGAGCAGCACATCAGGAAGGAAGCAGCAAACTATGACGGGCAAAGAGCTCCCCTTTACACACAGACACATTTTGGGAAGACACAAACTCTGTCCTGCATACTACCCATCAGCTTTATCAAAGAGTGCAGGGAGCAGCTTCTCGGCAGACAGATCAGTTCCTTGATATTGCTTTTATAGGCGTCCCTGACCTCTTGCTACTTTTCAGTCAGACATTCTTTGTGAAGTCTTGTGAAGTTTTAACTTTATGGCATTATTAGGGTAAATCATTTGCTAATACTTCATAGACTAGCCATTAGCATGAACACATTTTGGGTTGCCAGGTTGTGAAAAATCCTCCAGTAGATCATTTGACCACTTACCTTCTGGAAAAAGGTACCATTATCACCAACTTACTCTCAGTTACGACTGCAGACTGGATTAATTGCTTTAAAAACCCTTTATTAATGACTTACTAACTTTTTTTAAGTGCAGACATGATTGCTTAGTAGGAAGTAAGAAACTCATTTAGTAATGCAGTTGGCAGAGGGTCTAACTTGCATCCATCAAGGTCCATTGGAGCGGTGTTCCTGATGAATTAAAGTGCTAAAAAGATCCGAGGGTGATACCTGGAGCAGAACCAATAAAGAGGATCCATCACACCCTGGCAACCGTTGACATCAACCAACTGACATCTAACTAATCTATAAAAAATGAATTATTAAGTATTAGTAAAGTAATTCATTACAACATATAAACACTTAATCGAGGGCACGCTGCTAGAACCACAGAAGTATAGAGACAAGCAGACTGCACGCATAACCAACCTGTGAGACAGAATAGATGCCGATAAGCCTTTGTAACGTCAGTGAGCCATAAAACAGACATTAGCCATCTGTTCTAATTTACAACATCAGTTGTTTTGTCTGCAAGTTTGTTGCACACTTTAAATGCAGAAAGCACATCCCAGAAATGTTTCTAGATTATTATAAAGTATAACCGTGTGTCCCCGACCAACATGTTATCATTCAACACAGTATAAAGAGATTTACTTATACAGAAAACTTTTTACACACAGTTTTTTTCATACAAACGTGAAGAGTAGCCGTATCATAAAGCCAATTATACATTAGTAATTAAGGAGGTTATCATTTGACATCAGTTGCACGGGTCTTAAGTATCTCATTAGAGAGTGATCATCTGACATCGCTACGTTTATACGTAGAGGTGTTGTGGCTGTGAATCCACTCGGAGCCTCTCTGCATTGGCAGTGAGCGACAGTGACTTTCACCTGGATCAAAGGATCAGTTATGATGTCGTTATTGTTCGGGAGTGCAGGGTCACACCAGTTGTTACACAGCGGTCACTCAAGTCATGAAAGACTGATCACAGAACAAAGGCGACAGAACATGTGACCGATTTGCTGCTGGAAGCCTAAAAGCTGTTTCGTCCTCTTTTGCCAGGTCTTGTGCCCAAAAACGGATAACCTCTCCCCAAGCTCTGCGTTAGTGTTATCATCATTAGTCCACACGCTCGAGCAAATGACCCCATCCCCGTTTTGTACACTGAACCTTCCCTTTCAGTGTTTAAGCACTTACGTACAGAGCAAACCCGATTTTCACATTATTTTTCTCAGTACATTTTGGAGGTGAGATTTCTCTCCTCTTTTCCATTTTCTCATCCTCTCATCTGCCTCTACTCACTTCTTAATGCTTCTGAGACGGACTATGGTGAGGAGACGGGGCATGTTGGTATGGAAACTGGCTTATAAACTGTTCAGGTTGCTAACGTTCTAACTCACATAGCAACAACCCACCAGCCTTTCAAAATGGTGACGTGAAGCAGCTTTGTGTGATTCCTGATGAATAGAAGTCAGAAAGGTTTGTCATTTCTTCGTGTGGATGATTTGCATTGGTGACACTCTATGCATGGACGCTGTAGCAGTTGAGAACAAGAGGCCGTGGCTTTTTTACATAAAGAGCCCACGCACCGACCTTGGAAATTTATGTGTGAATGAAGAGCATTCTGCAGTGCTTAAAAAGTTATGAGTCATCTTAAGACCTTTGCTGACAAAACACTTATGCTTTTTCAGATCATTTGATCAACTGGTGCATTTTAAAACACAAGAGCAGGGGTGGTGGCCCGGCTGCTGCAGTGTCCTTCAGGCAAATTGAAGATTTTTTTATAATTTTTCAAACATTCATAGTAGCATATCCTGTTCATCTAACAAATGGTGTGGCCATATGCTGTAAATACAGTTTGACTACAAGGGGAAATATGTGATGTTTGGGTTTTTAAAGGGGGCTTTGGTCTTGCTTGGTCCGCTGGCTGCATTTTTCCACGTACAGTTGGCAGCGGTATTAATGCTCGTTGAGTTCATTGTTTCAAAGGGCTGTGCCTTACAGAGTAAGTAGTCAGGTTAACAAAAGCATTGCACCGTTGAACTAGGTTATCAATACAAACAGTGCAGCCCGCTGTTAAGTGTGTGATTGCGTATGGGTGCGTGACTTTCCAAAGTAGGGTGTGTCATTGTCGCTTTCCTGCTGTTGTTTTACTGCTTATGTTGTTTAAGGAAATTAATTATGAGTAACAATAACCGTAAGATACACACACACACACACACACACACACACACACACACACACACACACACACTTTTCTCTAAGCTGTTAGTCATACACCATGTGGTGAAGACTTGTATTCGAAGCACTTTACAGTTCTGTAAGTGCATAGATTTAGTTTTTATCATTGATGGTCCCAGTGGGAATCACACCAGTAACCTTGGTTTTTCTGTGCTCCACGCCCACCTAGACTCACATACTTACAGACGGAATAAATCTTGTTGCTCTTGCATGTATAAGACTAAATGAATATGAATGCACTGTATGTTCTGTTTGAAATGTGAACACTAGTGTTGGCACAGAATGGATGGGCAGACAGATAAAACAAATAATTCAATGCTAGTAAGTAATGAGTGCCATGGATATAATATCTGTGTGGTCAAGATTATGAAACAAAGACCGGCATGTAATACTTCTCGATACTGTGTGACACAGTAGAAAAACACTTTTAGTCTGTATGTTAATTAATTGACAGATTGCAGCAGCCACCTCAAGATGAGGTCCTGCTATTGGTCCAAGATGATGTCAACAAGTTTGCAAACAAAACAAACAAATATGTTTAAACCTGCATTATAAACTGCAATTAAATGATCATTTTTAACAATACAGTTAAATAAAGGAGCTAGTATAATTCAAATAAACATACTAATGATTTATTTCCTTTGCAGCATTTTCAACTTTTCATTATCTCAGATGCGCACGTGCATGCGTGCGCACGTGCACGTGTGCATCAGGATGCTGTTAATATAGCTCCACCATTATGTAGATTAGCTCTATTCCCCTGAGTGCACCTTTGCCATTTAAACCTTTCAATCACTCCACTGCTTTATGGGGGTCAGGACACACACACACACACACACACACACACACACACACACACACACACACACACACACACACACACACACAGACACAAAAAGAGATTTACATACATATGCACTTTCAATAAAAGTCTTTTATGAGCATCACATACACTCATAAAACCACATCACAGCCAAAAACATATATATGTTGACATACCCTTTGTTCCACACACACACACACACACACACACACACACACACACACACACACACACACACACACACACACAAAACAGACCAAGGTTACTGGCTGTATCCTCATCAGATTCCAGGTCCACGGCTTGCTAATGATGTTGCTCTGCACTGTAGTTATTCATGCTGTCTCACTGTATGTGTCTTGTGTGTGTGTGTGTGTGTGTGTGTGTGTGTGTGTGTGTGTGTGTGTGTCTGTAACAGCAGCTGAGCATTGAGTAAGTGATCACACGATGGGTTTGTGTGCTGATTGCATCTGAGCAGAAAAAACTGTCCCTGTTTTAATCACAAACCCGGGATCAATAATCTAGTCAGCTAAATTACGCAGCAGTGATGTTCTGAAGTGATATGTGTGTGTGTGTGTGTGTGTGTGTGTGTGTGTGTGTGTGTGTGTGTGTGTGTGTGTGTGTGTGTAAAAGGTAATCTAGATCACAGAGTCCACAGTAGATGAAGAGAGACAGTCTTTTGTGGAGAATTTGCTTTGAACTAACCTATTTTATGGCTCTTCTGTGTTTTCCTGAGGATATGTGAGGGCCTACTCTCCTACCTCTGTCTATGTGTGTGTGTGTGTGTGTGTGTGTGTGTGTGTGTGTGTGTGTGTGTGTGTGTGCGTGCGTGTGTTTGCGCATGGGTATGTGTGTGTTTGTGTTCAAGCAAGCTCTACAGAATTGATAATATGAAACCGTGTGCAGCGCTGATTATCTTTCTGTGTATCCTGCTGCTATTACCCAACACTGGTCAATACAGTCTAAGGTTCTGCTGTACTGGAATAACCTTTGACCATGTTTACAAAACAGGACGCCTCGGGGTTTACTGGGATATTACTGCATTTAATAGCAGAACTCACCCGCTCCAACATGACTCCATCAACCTAGGATTAACCTCTGACGACCTGCCTCTGTGAACTCTACCTCCCTTCACCTCTTCCTCTTCATTCAACATTGATTTAATCAACTGAAAGTGTTGATTTCAATATTTCATGTATGTTACAGCTTCAATTATGCATTAGTACAAGCCAAGTCTAGGTTTACTGTATTCAAAAACACAGAAAGATCTGATTTTATTCGAGTGGTTTAAGTTTTCATCCTTTATTTCAGGTAATTTCAGCCTCCAGTAAACACGTCACAGCAGCACTTAGTTTTGATTGTTTTCCTAAACATTTGACACTATCTTCTCCCAGTCAGGCCAATTTCCAGCATTTGAACCGCAGCAGCTTACTTCATTCGATTGAGAGAAGCTGCTTTCGTCAGCTGGTTTTTAAATCCAACACTGTGACTGTTTGCCTGCGATAGCTTCAAATGTATTCAGTCAATAGATTCAAAATATGCCCTTTTAACAGCACCGTCTTGACAACTCTACGCTCAACAACTTTCTTATCTGGAGCTACAATGCATTTGAAGAAAACCTCAAAGTTAATAGCAGTCCAAATCTGAAATCATAAGAATCACAAACACAGTGTTGACTTGAAACAGCAGCTTAACAAATACATTTTTCATGTGATATGACATGAAGTATGTGTGTGTGTGCACATAGCTGCTGGCAAGCTTGTTTTTAGTAAATGCCTCTGAGGTTTGTTGTCAGATTGATGAACTCAATTAGACAGTGCTATTCAACCTGCTGTACAGCTTCATGCTAAATGTCCCGTCACCACCAGTGTCGCCTCGGATCTGTCAGCAACACAAGGCGCTTCCTGCAGCAGATTGGGGCTGAATGAATCTGCAGGCTGATTAAATGTATAAAGGTGTGGCGGTGGATGTAAATCTTTTTAATCTTATTTTAATTTGTGTGAATGTTGTTTCTGTTTTGCTGGTTGGGCTACATTAGGGTTTATTTCATTTTTAATTTGATGGATTTATTTTCCAGGAAAAATCCATAAATCAAAGTAATTACGAAATTATTAAAATAGGATTTGCTATTGCCGCAAGAGGATATCATAAACATAACAACAAAACAATTTCACCTGAACGTCCATTTATTAGCTGATAATAATAGCCGATATGGAAGAGAAGTCCATAAATGTGCTTAATTCGGAATTCAGAGCATATCTATGGTGGAGGGATTGCTGTTGGCTAGAAGCTAACAGTGCTAACAGCGTTAACAGTGCTAACAACGGGGATAATGCTGACAGAGCTAACGGTGTTTACCTTAGGGGGAACCAGAGGGCTGGTGTTACACTTCTGTGACGACGCTGTCAGTCAGGACGGCGGTAGCAGCTGTAGCCGCTGTATGAGAGCGGTGGAGAGCGGTGGCGGTTAGCTAACCAGCGGGGCACGCTCACCGCGACTCACATGCACTAAGTTGCACGTGTGGTCAGACCAATTACGTAAACAAAGCACAGAGAAGCTTGCATTGCAAGGGGAGAGTGACTTCATTCTCTGCTCAAGTAGACATTACTTAACTATATATTTACATGGCAAATAGTTTTTTTCTGCAATGTTAATGCTCTGAATTTCAAATTTGTCAACTTTAAAGTGCTCAATAAAAAAAGTGGAATTTTCAGCATTTACAGTTCCCCGACAAATAAGCTCCATCTTCTGATGATGATCATGAGATATGACAGAAAGCTTCAGAAAAGGATTAATGGACCTTGGGTGAGACAACAAAATGGCCATTTGATATAATCATTTTATAATTATCATTTTCGGACCTGTTAGAAACAGTTACCTCTATTGTTTGTTAAGTTTAGGCAACTTAAACTGTTTGGTTAATGTGAGGATATACCTACATATATTGTTGGTGGGTTGATGTTGATGGGATGCAAACCACAATGTCAAAGTCAGAAACATTGAAAACATCTCACAGTCTCTCTTTCTCTCTCTCGTGGTTTTGCACCAGTATACCAGTAAACCAGTATCAACCCATTGTCATATTCTGCATGTCCACAAGAAAAGTAAGCTTTATTTCAAATGTTTCTTTTTTTGTGTGAGAACAGTGTCCAAAATCTGAGTGAAAATCTGCTTCAACACTATTTTAAAAAGTCAATTTTTTTGTAAAAATCTGTGAAATCCAAAAGTGATAAACCTTTATGGATAGGAAATCATAAAATTAAATTATTCTAAATATTCACAATTGAGTTGAGTCCACCTCTTCCCATGTGGTCAGAGTGATCAAGCCATTACATATACTGAAAGTGGGAAAGTGAATCACGGGGAGGCATGAGGGAGGCAGTAAGACCCAGAGGAGGAGCAGAAACAGCGAGAGAGAGAGAGAGAGAGAGAGAGAGAGAGAGAGAGAGAGAGAGAGAGAGAGAGAGAGAGA
The DNA here is from genome assembly GCF_023349555.1 of Cebidichthys violaceus. Classification (NCBI taxonomy): domain Eukaryota; kingdom Metazoa; phylum Chordata; class Actinopteri; order Perciformes; family Stichaeidae; genus Cebidichthys; species Cebidichthys violaceus. The sequence continues at coordinate 8,665,916 of NW_027176262.1, read as the reverse complement.
GAGAGAGAGAGGTGGGAGGAGAGAGGAGGAGGGACTGTGTTCACTCTATGCACTCTATTGCAGCTCACACTGTAAGCATCCCAGTGTGTGTCTCAAGCTGCCGGCGCGAGTGTGTGCATCGGAGCGCCGTTGTGTGTGTGAATGTGTGTGTGACTCCAGCGCTCTCTCTGCGTACGACAGGTGGAGATGACATGACTGCGCTTGAGAGGAAGAAAGGAAAGGACCTGTAAGGACTTCACACACTCTCTCTCTCTCACACACACACACACACACACACACACACACACACACACACACACACACACACACACACACACACACGTAAATACGCTCACCTTTTCCCCTACATTCCCTCACACACACCTTTTTAAATTCCTGCACTCCTCACTTCAGGGAAAAGATAAGTTGTTGTGTGTGTTAAAACACTCTTTCCCCAGCAGCTTATCACTCAGACTGTAACAGCTGACTCCATGTGTGCACAGCGGAAAAACTCAAAAAGTCAAACACTCGGAGGGTCCTGACTGTTATTTTTGATGCCTGCAGACGCGGTCAGCAAGTGTTTCTGCGTCCTGAGGAGAGTTCAGCTCCAGCCCTGACTAGAAGACAGTCCACCACGTTGTCCGAACAACTCCAGGTAGGATTTACTCTTCTCTCTTGTGCACTTTGCCTGAAAAACAGGATGCTATGTGCTTCATGCCCTCTGCCCTCATCTCTCTTCTTTCTTCCTTTCATTTATTTTTGTCCAACCTGTAACTGCTACAGCTAGACTGGGATACATTCCCTTCAATATACTCCACTCTGGTTTTTCCTTCATGTAATCAGTCTCAAGTCAAGAAATTTTCTCCCTATATTGCTCTCTTTGTCCCTCGGATCTCCCTATTTCTTTCATTATTACTTATACACACACACACACACACACACACACACACACACACACACACACACACACACACACACACACACACACACACACACTTCTGTCCTCTTTGCTGCCTCATGTCATTCCCTCACCGTTCTTGTTTTTTTGGGAGTAACTTTTATCAGGAGGAGGTAAGTTTCAGCTCCTGTTGCTGCAGCTTTCTGTGATTCTCTGTTGATTTAGTGGGTGATATACTTATTACTCGCCCGTGGGGGTGTGTGTGTGTGTGTGTGTGTGAGGGCTCAGATAAAAGACGGAAAGATAAAACATAACACAGCAATAAACATGAAAGGGAGGAAATTAAAGACAGTGAAGTTGTTGTTTGAATGGCGGTCTCTATTTGTGTGTTGTTACCTGGGAGTTTGTGTGTGTGTGTGTGTGTGTGTGTGTGTGTGTGTGTGTGTGTGTGTGTGTGTGTCTGTTTTAGGCTGCTGCATTTTTGGTTGAGTTGATGCAATTTTGTTCTTGCAAACCCTGCAGCAGTGAGGCTCATTTCGTTCGGTCCTTTTTTTTCTCTCTCTACATCTCGTTTTAGTCTCGCTCCTTCTTTTATGTTGTATGATTTGTGACAAGCAGAGACCTACAATTTAAGATTTCTGCTTGCTTGTATCCTCACACATGTCATCAAGCCGGATATATTTTAAGTGTGTGTGTGTGTGTGTGTTTGTACACAGTCTGAGCTCAAGAGTGTGTTGCTGGTGCGTGCGTCTGCATTTGTGTTTTGTATTGCAGAGGGATTTAATGTTGTTGGCAGAAAAATAGAAAAAAATGTTTAATTGGCTGCCAGTGTTGACATGTTCTGCTCAGATCCAATTACCTTGATAGATACACACTCACAGAGATGCAGGCACATGCATACACACACTAATGTCACACAACCCTCCAAGCAAAAATGAAGCCATTCAAGAAAGGGATTAACAACTATGTTTACAATAACTTCTAAGAATAAATACTTGCTCTATAATTGATGCCAAATATATATTATGTACATATATACGATTTCAACCTTTTATTGAGACGGGCTAGTGTGTTTCTAGACATGTTTCTTGACATGTTAATGTGTCTATCTGTTGTTACAGTGCTAATGCACTTCTGAGTCAGCCCTCCACGTACACATTTCCGCAATCAGTTTATGTTGCTGGAAGTCTTGTCCAACTGCATTCCTCTCTTACAGCCTTTGTGTTTGTAAAAGGTTTGTTGCTGAAATGTGGCCAATAATAATAATCAGAATTATACTAATCATAAAGTAATAATAATAACAAATATAAAACTGTGATAGAATATAGAATGCCATAGCTGATAAAAAATAAAACACATTTGCTAAAATAAGATAAAATCAAAAATATAAAAATAAGATGGAAGAGGCATAACTGAATAATAATGATATTAGTTTGCAGCATGCACACACACACACACACACCAATAAACCTGCAGCAGCTCCATTCTCTTGTACTCTTTATTTATTTTTAACTTCAGTGGAGGTGATTTGAGCCCCATGAAATGTAAACTCCGAAAGTTTGACGTCTTGTACACAATTTATTTTCGAAACCAGGCTTCTCAGTCCAGAGGCAAACAACGACCATAACAAAGTCTAGACCGACACAAGTGCCCTGCAGTACTCGACTACACCGAAAAAGATAAATAGAAACCAATACTGTATCTGTGATTTAGCTGCTGAACTTTTAGCACTTGCAGCGCCACCTGCAGGAGCAGCTTGTTGTTTTTAGATTTTTCTATGCACTGTCTTGATCAGGGAGGTCTAACAGGTTTGTTTGTGTGAGTGTGTGTGTGGGGGCGTGTGGGTGTGTGCAATGCGTGTGAACCAATGAGGCAGTAAAAGCAGCAGGTTAATCTCTTCTCAGTCTCCAGCAGAACAGATGTGAGGATTAATTTTGTCAGGGCATCGCGGTTCATGCTTGTGTGCTTGTGAGAGAGAGGCTGCCTAGTTCCACTAAAATTGAACAAAATATGTGTTTGTGTGTATCTTATGTATACATTTTTATAAGCTCTGCTGCTCTGGGTCAATGCAAGCTATTTTTTATAATGATATGATTTCAGCTCCTTGACAGTTATCTGCGTCTGTCATCCTCATCACTCCGTCATTTAGCTGCACCGATGTCTGATTTGGCCAAGATGGTGTGTTAAAAGCAAGAGAAAATTCTGGGCTGAATGTTCATACAGAAAAAGGCCATTTGAACACAACAAACACCATCATAATTATGTCTTTGTGTATGTGTGTGGGTGTGAGTGAGTGTGTCCTGGAACTCCATACAGTAGCGCCCCAGATAGATTGACCTTAATGACATGAAAGTGTTTGTGTTGGATGGGTTCTGCCTATTAAAGTTTGCACTCTATAATGTTATGATTTTCATTTTGGGGACAGAAAGGGGGGGGGGGGCCTGTGGGCTCTGACCTCACTGCTGGAGGAAAAGGAAAACTAGGATGAATAGAAGTGGCACATTTTGATGAGTGTCCGCCTGCCTTCATGTCCTCACAAATTGAACTGTTATTCTCATCTGACCACAAAGATTTGATATTATGATACCAGATCATTGTTTCACTTGTTGATCTGCATCCACTAAAGAGCAAAACAACAGGATTTGCAGCTGAGCTATCAAGGCTTCTATTATCCATTTTCTGTGTTTGAAATCATTTTGAGCTTTGGCCCCTGGCAAAGCTTAATTTAAAGCCAGCGAAAAGCAATAACAGGAAGAGATCAATTCATCAAAAACTGCATCAACAACAGCCACAAGCCAGTGGAGCTCCGGTCAATATCCCACTTTGTCAATTTTTAGTTAGACATGAGGAAATGCAATAATTTTTCCCTATGGATCTGACTTGTTCATTCCAGCCTTTAATGCATATTTATTCTTGTCTACTCTGCTTTCATCCTTAATGTGAGCACCAGCAGTCTGATATGCAGCAGTAAGCAGCAAATACAAGAGCTTGATATTCAGCACATTTAGTCAAGCACACACAGCCGTGAAGCCCATTGTGGATGAGCACTTAATGCTTAAGATTGAAGCAAATTATCTCCAGTGGCAGCACAGCACCAATGACCTATGTAGATAGTGTACTACTGTACCGCGTGTGAAGTGGTGGAGGACCCACTACAGGGAAAATGGATTGTAACTCATTTCACAGCATTACATAGCCGTTGTATTACATGACCCTTAAAAACCTGCAGAAGCTCCACTCTCCAGAAACAATATATACTAAAGCCTGTGCTTTAGCAGCCTGTCATATTTATATCCATCAAGTTAGCCCTTCTCCTCTTGGTTTTATCGCATTGATCGCTGGTTGAATAAAACTACTGGGACCAGGATCTATAACGCTGCACAATGCCCAACACTGTTCTTGAGTACAAACATCAAGGGTCTTGATAGCAGGTAAGGCGTGACATGCATGAGGAGCAAGCTGCAGCAGCAGAGAATGTACAGTGAGTTGACAGCTTAAATTGATCACTCAGTCGGTGAAGGCAATAGGCAGCGGCTGATCCAGAGCACAGCGCATGTTCAGTGGTGTGTGTGTGTGTGTGTGTGTGTGTGTGTGTGTGTGTGTGTGTGTGTGTGTGTGAGTACAAGTCATTTCGTCATGTTTCATTGCAGTGTTTGTGCATTTTTAATTTTACTAGTAAAATGTTAAGGTACATCTCTTGTGTACATTTCTCTTTTTAAATTCAGGTGTCGCTCGCTTGGTCCTCCATCTGATCATGGGGAGCACAGAGCAGCCATTAAAAATCACCCACCTACACTATGCATGATACAACACAAACCCTCTTCTGTGTAGCAAACACTGCTGATTCCAAGGGGCAGGCAAGCTGGGCTTCCAACAGTAAACATAATAATCCAACAGCATCATTAATAATCAGTTGAATAAAACACCACAAAAGTCAGCAGATATCAGCCCTCTGTACTGTATGTGAAGGTAATGTGTTCAGTTGGATCTACTTTCTTTTAACCAGTAAATTAATACGGATTAGGAATTTGTTGTGTGAAATCTGAAATTTAGATTGAGAACAAAGTTGTCTTTCAAGAGTTTATTATAGCTTTTGCAAATGGGCTCAGATCATACAGAGATCAATGGTCTCAACAGAACGATATCACAGTATTAAAGGTGCATCTGGATTTCATACCTTAGCTGTATAGGATGTAGAATTAATGATTTAGCTGAAGTATTAGCACAGTTTCTTAGGTGGTGGGTGTGCTGCTTGTGGTATCTGAATGCCTCTACCTACGTTGTTTGTAGCACAAAAGACACAGGATTGACAAAATTATTTTTGAGTCATTTGAGAAGCCTTTAGTGAACCAATACTTGTGGATCTCAGCAAACATTCCAGTGTCAGATCAGCTGTGGTTTCAGTTCCTTTTTTGGGTGCTTGCTTCATCTGCTCGTGCATTTCCTTGAAATGTGTCAGATTTGTTAGTGTGAGCTTCACATTTACGAACAGCAACTTGCTTAGGGAGTCTGATAGCATCCAGCAACTGAGAGACAAGTGTGTGATGAATGATGGGTTTGCCTGATGCATACCTGCCATCTGTGTAGATGTTAGTGGTTCTGTCTTTGGCCAATTTACGTTCTTCAATCAGAGCTGTAAGTTCCGCTGCTTGTGCAGAGTAAGCAGTAGGCAAGGGTTGTGTAATTCGAGTGTTGTTGCCACTGCAAACCCAGCTTGGTTCTTTCCTGTCTCTGGATTGCGTGATGCTAATCCACCCACAAACAGTTCTAGGTCAGCATTTGGCAGCGGCGTTTCCTGCAAATCCGGTCTTGGAGAACAAACTTCTAACTGCAACACAGTTGTGTTTTTCTCCATCATCTGGAGTGGGAAGAAGAGTAGCGAGGTGAAGAACGGTACATCTTTTCACAGCGATATGAAAAGCAAAACAGTATTACATCGCAGCCATCTTGCTGTGGAAAGATTGGATGTTTTTTGTTCATGCAGAATCATGGGCACATGGGCAGACCTACTGCAACAGGGTCATGTTTAGCTGAGAAATAAGCAACAGGTCTTTGTCGTCCCCCATGTTCCTGCAACAAAACAGAAGTCCCTTGTCCCTTGAAAACCCTTGTCTCTCTGTGATCACATGACCCAGAAATGTTACTTTTTCCACTCAAGTCTTGGACAAATCTCCATTCATCTGGTTGTCCTGTACCTCTGATCTTTTTTGACAGAAAAGATTGGTGTTCTCACAGGAGAGTTGTCACACGGAGTTCAAAACTGGTGTAATTCCCTCAACTGCTTCCTTTTTGAGTGGATATTGTGGTTGACAAGGCCTATAGTCTGGTTTAGGTGTGATTACAATTGTTTGTGCGCCTTTTATTAAACCTACATCATGTTTCCCCTCTGCCCAGAGTGACTTCGCCCATCCCTTCAAATGTGGTTTGTGCATAGGCATGTGTGTACTGTGTGTCAGGCACCAGTTCAAGGGATCTGGCCGTTTGAGTGACAGACACAACACAATGGTGATCATTCCAGTACATACAGCTCTTTCAAACAACTTTTCTCTGTACCACTGTTTCTCAAAGTCTCCATCTTTCCCTTGTTCTGTGTGTGCAGTGCAGTGTGAATCTTGTGGTTTCATGTAGTCAGTGACTCAGTTTAGTGTGGTAAGTTTTTTGCTTCCTCAATGAGGGATAACGGAAGCTACGGTTGTCCTGCACAGTTTTCATTTATATGCATGTAACAGCTCTTCAGGGCTGTAATTCACAAAGGTGTGACAGTCAGGAATAAACCCTGTGGATTTCCATACTCTCGTAACAGTTATGCCGCCTGGTGTGGACATCAGAATTATGCCCAATCTGCACATTGTATCTCTTCCCATCAAATGTATTGGACAATGTTGGGAAATTAGGAAAGAGTGTTTGAATGCACCAATTTAATCATGTTCACATTATAGTGGGGTGTTTTTGGAGGAGTTTGAAACTCACCTGAGTCTACCACAAAACATGATGTGAGAAGTGTGTGTGTTTGGGCATTTGAAGACACGCTTCTGTGGTGTATTTAACGTATGAGCCTGTTTTGAGTGTGTCATCGTGTTCCTGTTTTCGTTTTAACTGCTTTATTGCTTCACTCAATAGTCTGTGTGTGTGTGTGTGTGTGTGTGTGTGTGTGTGTGTGTGTGTGTTGGGTGTGGGGCAATTACCTCCTTGATGTGTAGACTCATCATCAGGACCTCGCATGTCATCTGCTGCTAGGCTCCTCCCTCTCCCTGAATCCTCCTGACTTCAATCAGCCTTCTGCTTCTTGTCTTTACTCAGGCTCAGTCCATGAGAGTTGATTGACTACAACTGGTTTAATCTCTGTTAAAAATGTGTTTTTTGCTTTAGTTTTTGATATAAAATGAAAGTAACTAGATATAGCTATTTTTATGTTATTACCAAAGTTATTTAAGTAGTTAAGTATGATTCTATTTACTGTAACTGAAGAATGTTGAAGATCTAATCTGTTGCATGTGATTTACATAACGATCAAAAAAGTATTTTGACGAGATAACTTCAGTCTGGAGTTTTGGGAAACATGTACAGTCTGCTTCTGGTTTTCTGTTATTTGGAGGCTCTCTAATAATACAAAAACATGTGTTCTCTCTACCCGTTTTTTTTTGTTTATTTCATCCTTTCTCCTGCTGTGGTGGCATATCTTCTGTTGCAGGGCTCACCGTGGCTGAATGATGCGAATCCAAACACAGGGGACAGAGTGTTTTACATTTCGGGGGCACAGCGGTGTGAAATTATGAGCTATGGGGTTCAGAGTGATGAGAAGACGTTTGCACAAGTAGAGACCACTGGGCTTTGCCTGCCACTGCACCTTGAATCACGTATTTTCATAAATGACCACAGACACAAGGGCACCTTCACCTCGCAGCAACCCTCTGAGAGTGCCGTATATATATGTGTGTGTGTATGTGCGTGTGTCAGCGTTTGTGTTTGTCTTTGATACATGCACTGCGTTATTAAATGCTGCTGAATTTTATCTCAAGTGGATCCCTGCAGGGTATTGAACAGGCTCTTTGTCTCTCTCTGTGTGTGTGTGTGTGTGTGTGTGTGTGCGTGCGTGTGCATGTACCTACACAGTCCGCTACCCTGCAACTGTCTGCAGGTAAACATACAATATGTTATAGTTGTATATTTGCTGGTGTGCAAACCCCCTGCTGACTTGCTGAACTTCAAGGAGTATGAGTAGGCACTTGAGCGCTCTCCATTCATTTCGACAGGTAGCTAACACTCATGACACAATCACTGTTTGTTGGCTGACTTAATATAATTCAAAACAAGGCAAGAGCAGGAACAGTAGATACTCACTGAGAGGCTTGTATTTCTTCCATACCCGATTCGATACCCGATTCTGATTAGCCAATCCCGCCATTCCATGGTCTGTTATTTCTTTATAGCAGACCGCTGCTGTCAATAACAGACCGTTTCCTTGGACGCAGTTCTGATCTCCGTACACTGCTAGAGGACTATTTTTTTTTTAAATGGAATATGTGATTCGGGGGTTATTCATGACCTACTCGCATTATCCCTTACTTTACTAGCAATTAATAAGTTTACACATAGGTGGGTAAAACCTGTCCTTGCTAAAACATTCTGTGAAAAGATGACATGACACTTCATCAACTATCCTCAAGATTTATTTTGTAATGTCAGTGAGTAGCTCATACTTCCATTGGTGTAACTTTTTTTTTCACTAATGACTGTATTCATTGCAGTCATAATTCATATCGAAGGCATGTAATCCAGACTCATCTCATGAGCTCAGCTTTTGCTACATGACATGACTTGCCACTTCTTGAAACTGTCAAGCTCTCCAAACAACTATAGTATAAATTTGCAATGTAGATATTCAATAATGATGATTATGCAGTTGCATAAAGTGGCTTATGGTAAATTTGACATTTCCAGAATCATTATTTGGTTTTGTAGTTCTTCTACTTTGAAAATCGTGAGGAAAAAATAATTAACAAACTAGCTAGTTATAAAATCTTTTAGGTACAAAAATTGAAGAAAGTGAAGATAATTTTTTTTAGCCATTTAAGTTTACATACTTCTCTACATAGTAGTAACATACATGTTTTTTTACTTTGTACCCTCAAATTATATGTGAAAGTAAATGAAGGTCAGTAAGTGGCAAATAGGGAGTGAAGGTACAATTATGAACACGTCTTTTTTAGACATTAGACATTACATTACAGTCATTTAGCAGACACTTTTATCCAAAGCGACTTACAATTCAATATCTATCTGTAGGCTCCCGTAGACGCAGCTACGGGAGCAATTTTGGGGTTAAGTGTCTTGCTCAAGGACACATTGACATGCGACACTTAGCCACGGTCACCCCCTTTTCCCTCCTTCCTACTGCTTTCACAGAAAAACTACCTTTTTTTACTACACTTTTACAATTTTTTAACATTTCTTCACTGTTTTCGAAGCCAATGTATACAATTTATCTTAAGCTTATGATGGGTGGCCCGCCCACGCTCATTTTGCAAAAAGAGTAGATGGTTTTCTCTTCATCTGGCATCGCTGCAGTAGCTCACTGCCAGCGATACCAAGTTAGATAAGGACGTGAGTGCAGAGGCAGGAGAGAGAGGGAGCATGAGTAATAGATAGGTGGATGGATGGATGGATGGATAGTCAAACAAAAAGAGGGAGACAATTTAAAAGATGAATGTAGTCCAAAGTAACCAAAGTGAAAAGGATGCACTTTTCTATTCACTCTACATTTCCCTCTTAATATGTCACAGTTTTTTTTGGGGGGGGGGATGTTTGTGTGGTTTAGTATTCTTTCTCAGTCCTATTCAATTTACGGTCCTTCTATTGTAGAGCATTACTGAATGGAAGCTTGAATAGAGGGGAGAATAAAAGGCAGAGAAGAAGAAAAAGAGTCGAGGAAGTGGGTGAAAGAACAGCGAGGGAAGAGGTGTCAGTGTGTGATTTCCCCGAGGGATTGAACTAAAAGAGAGGGGCGTGTCCCTTTCTCTCTGACTCTTTCACGCTTGATTTGTGTCCACCTGTGCAGGCAACGTGTGTGTCTTTGTGTGTGTCTGTCTGTGGTTATGTTCACGACACAATGTACTCCTGCACTGTGCCACTCTGCAGTATTGACCTTCATGTATTTCTGACATGCTCTAGTTTTCCCATTGGACAGAAATTTCAATAACCAGCCACTCACACCAGAAGTGTGTGTCCCATTATGAGGTTATTTGTGCGTGTGTGTGTGGGCATGTGTGTGTGTGTGTGTGCGGGTGGGTGGGTGCCTGCGTGTGTGCGGCAACTACGTGCATCTTCCGCACATGTGTGTTGTATCACTTTATCTTCACTTTTTTAGATATTGGTTGACTGACTTTGTTATTGATCCAATTCGTACCAATAATGGAGATCGATCTCCTTCCATTTCAACACGCACTTTCATTCACATACAGCACACACACACACACACACACACACACACACACACACACACACGCCCACACACACACACACACACACACACACACACACACACACGCCCACACACACACACACACGCACACACCTACACATTCACGCACTTACACTTGCGCACAACATTTTCCATAGGCACAGAGGTCACTATCCCCCAGGCTTAAGTACCTTTTACTCTAAAAGCTCGACTGTGTGAAGAGGGATGCATCAAGACACGTGAGTGGCTTTTAGATATCCCTGTAGAGAAACTGACAGTTAACTGAAAGGGTAACACGCGCTTCTATTTCTCTCTGGACAGTCACTGTAAAAATGATCTCTATTTGGCGCGCCAAATTCTCTAAACACTGATGTTCACATATCTCATCTATAAAACTTTATTTCGTTTCCAACAAAAATATATGCGCACACTTGAACATATTCTTTTCTGTTATCTCACACAATTGCCCATAAATGCTCAATGCAAAGCCTTTCCATAATATTTGCAAATAAATGTGTGCATCTGTATATTATTTCATGCAATAAAGCCTTATAAATTATATAAATAAATTAAAGATAAAGCATTTTTGGAGGAGTTTAATTCTGGCCAGAAACCTTAGTCATAGGCCATGGCCCCTTCTCTCTAATATGCTCTCTGCAAAAGCCCAAATAAGCCAAAAATAGGAATAATAACAAAATAAATATATAAAAATATCAATATCAAACCATCAAAAAACAGCTCAGCATTGGCTCTGACTTCTCGTCAGAGTTTCAATGGTACTGTATAGCAGACACTCGGCGTCACCAGAGGCCTCTGAGCTGCAGCAGCAGAGTCGGTGCCTGATGTTGGAGCTGCTGTCGCCTGAGGTGTTGATGCAGAGGTTCTGAAGGTTCTGATGGTTGTATCAGTGATGACACAAAGATTTGTACGGTTGAAAAATGTGTGAAATTGAAGAACAGTGTGTCTTTGATAAATATTTTTTGTGAAGTCACATGCAGCTGCAGGCTGAGGTCGACTTCCCTTTGCTGCTCCGACTCAGAATAAATGAACCACTCAGGCCCTAAAGACAACTAATTCCCATCACATTGTGATGTGTACAGCTTTAACAAGTTTGAAAAAAAGTCTGAGAGGGGATTGGTGAACTGCCCCCGTAGTTTATCTGCAGAGAAATGGAATTTCGACAGACTCTTCATAAATGTGAGTCAACTTTTGGTGTATTATGTGAGCTATACTTTTCTTTTTCATTGTATCTGCTTTATGAAAGCACTTGGACATTGTGTCCCTACATTTAAGTTGCAGCAAGGTTTTTATTTCTCCCATCTTTTGTTTGGGTTTGTTGTTAAAAATCAATCTTAAATTGCATTCCTGCTAGCATTATAAAAGACTGAGAATTGACTTTCTGGAACTCACAGAAACATTGAACAGTGTTGAAAAATAATTTTCTGGCAGTTTTGACTTTCATTAAACATTGTAGAGTGTGTAGCGCAATTTTGTTAACTTTCCACTTAAGGTGACTTATTTGCAAGGAGTGGGATTGGATATACTAAGCCCTGCATGAAAATACATTTGAAGAATATAAATTACAATTACAAACCACAGTGGGTCATATTATACTGAATGCTATTTGGTAGCCTTTGTCGGGCTGTAAAGCAACCTGACAATCAACACTTTGATATGTACGTTTTTCAACAGCAGATAGCTAATAGAGCTGCAAAGACACAAATCACCTGTGTCCAAATTACAAGTGTATTAGTCAGTTCAACTGAAAAAATCACTACAGCAAACAGACACACTTCTCTAACAAAGAGAAATACAGGTCACTGGTAGAAACTAACCAAGCACGACTGATAAGATGATTTATTAACTTCAAAAAGAGAGTTTATGGTGTTTTGTCGAGCCTCCGTCGACCCGCAGTTGGCCCTGACTTTGACATGTTTTTGATCTCGACTGACACTGAAGTTTTTCATCTCTCTGCTGTCTCCTCGTCTATGATGCAACTTGGCAGCTCGTCGACCCAATAAAAAAAGTTAACCAGTGGCATCTCCATATTAAACTGTCATATTTGATTCTCTCCGTCACAGATTCTCTCCTCTTCCTCTCACTGTTTTTCTTTCCCATGCTGTCTATTCTTTGTCTTTCCGTGTTTTTTTTCTGCATATTTGTAGTGCAGATATATCACACACATTTCCTTGACAACTAGATACTATTGAACTTCTGATAAGCGTGATGCGTCTTTTGAAGAGTGTTGCCATGTCGTGTTTCAGGGGCTAGACCGCAATCCATGTGGAAGTGTGTAACTGCTGAACCACTAGACAGGCAAGCAGAACAGTGTGTGTCTAATGTGTCATTCAGCACTACTTGAACGCTGCCAAAATGTCAAAACGATGTTGATGCTCTGTCCATCTCTTCACTTTGTGTCCTGTCTCTTATATAAGGCTACTTGTTTTTAGCAGGCTTGGACCCTACAGCCCTTTACTCTTAATGTTTACAGGTTCAGATATATTACTGAATAAATATAAACTCAATAGTACGGGCAGTTTCAGGGTTGGTTTTGAATGAAATTCAACTAGAACTGGAGCTAAATTTGACAGAACCTATTCTGTTGACACGGTGTAAGAATAATCTCAGGTGTTGCTGTGGGAGAGACTGAATGGCGTAAAACCCAGCTAATATGTTCCAGCCTTGGTTAATCCTGTTTAACCCTGTAGAGGAAAACAGAAGAAGGATTTTTGTTTTCTTTCCACTCATGGCACTTTACATCCAAAATTAAACTAAATGCTTCCAGAAGGTTGTGATATACAATGAAAAATAGATTAAGGAATTTAATCCAGTCAGAGGACAGATGGGCTGCTAACAAAGGAACACCTTATTTTAAACTAAAACCCATCCAAGATTAAGATAACAGATAAAGATATGGTAAAGAAAAATCACCCGTAGCGTAGAATCATCATCATCTCCATCATGTATCCATTGTCACAATAAACTCCAGCTTTCCCACAACTCCTTTGCAGCTTTCTGTGGTATCCCAGTTTTGCACATACATACATAGTTTGTTTTTTAATTATTATCAGTGCTGGACATGTAGGTACATGTATGCTGACATGTATACATTCTGCAAGTATTTGCACTTAGCTCTTTTTATAGCTGCACCGCAGATGGGCTGTAAACAGGAGCATACAGGAGCATACAGTCAGCCAGACCTTAGTATCAGTAGAATACTGTATGACGTTATTGTACAAACACCTGAGACTAGTGTGTAATCTTTAACATTGTCAAGATAAACCTCTATTGTACATTGAGTCATTATTTTGACCTTAAAATCTAAAGTAATTGACCTCACTTTGTTTTCACTCTGCCAGGACTACGGAAAATACAAAGTTTGCATCCCCCTTGCATCTTATTAGCTTTGCATTACTATTTTTGGCATAAGGTATTGATGATAAGGTTGACACCATACAGAGAGCACATGTTCAACCTCTGCTGAACAGCAGCACTGCAGGGAGAAAATGATACTAAATCATTTGCATACAAAACATGATTAACTGGAAGGGCACTTGGAGAGCGCGGACCTTCACCAAGGCCATCTTGCGATGTTAATGAAAGTGAAAAGTAATTTGTGTATCCGCCTCGGGATTTCTATCTGCTCCTAAATGTAATGGGTTCTTCTTGGCCCATGATACACCCTCCCAACAAGTTTCATAAATATCGTGCCGTAATCCTTCTGACAAACAAACAAATCTAACCAAAAAGAGGTACAGGGGTGGGGACTGAGTTCAATATGAGTCTTCATTAACATTGTTTTTATTATTATGAAAAGAAAATTAAACTTTACACGTATTAAAGACACACAGCACATTTCCAGGATGTATGTTTTCTTCATACTACAAACATATAATTTACATGAACTTAATGACAAAAGATGTCTTGATTTCAAATTCCTGTATGATGTTTTACAATGACAATATTTAGGTTTAGTTTAAGCTTTAGTGGACTGCAATAACTTGCAATGTCTGTGTCTGTGCCATGCTTGCTCTGACAGTCTAATTGATTAGCATGGAAAATTGATTAGCATTTGATAAACTTTCCAAAATTGCTGCCCAGAATTCTCCTCTTTGATGTGGAAAGGACACTAGTTGGGGTTTTGAGCCTGAGGTTATCACAATTTTTAATCTCCCCTCTTTTATCTTTTATGTTAAATTAATAGCACTGAGAGTGCCTAGTATGAGGGACTCAAGAGCCGGTAAATTAACTGGTAAGATGTGAAATATGTTTTTGAGATGCATATTTAAAATGCTGAGCGCCAATGTGATAAGTTTTACAAGCCTAACAGTCATTTAGCTTTTTTTACCGCTTCAGACACCTCATTATCACACTCTTTGTGGCATCAACAGTAAACCTTCTGCTATTCACACAATTTAATAACTTACAATAAGCTTCTGCCATCAATATTGGATGGTAAAGTGGTTTTCCTCTTATTCATAATTCTGACCTTTTTTTTTCAAATTCATTAAAACTATTAATTCACAATTACCGGCAAGAGAATTAGCCGTCATAAAATGGTCATTTCTTTTATTGAAGCAGAGGAGACTGACTATAAAACATTATAGACATTTGTAGAGTAAAATATCAAAATGTGGAATCACAAAATCTGTTTCAAATCAATGTCACATTATTTCAGAGCCCCTTGATGATTGAGTTTAAAGTTCATGTAAAGTCTGCTGACTGTGAGGACCAAGATGAAACGTAAATTTAAAGCATGTCAGTAGTAGGTACATAAAAATAGGAGAACATACTCAGCACACTGAAAGACAAAACAATGGAGACTAAACAGTGGTGCATTATCCTCCTCCACTGAGTTTATGATGCAGCAAACTCAATTGTGTGTCTTTGCTGCTGCGTACGAGTCATCGTTTCCAGTGTGACTACCTATGGTTAGTCATCAATTTGTTTGCATATAACCAAACGTAGGATTCATAAAATCTGAATTGGTCATCAAACGTTCTCCACCTGTAACACCGACATGTATCGACATTTCTTGAAGCTGTTTCATTATTAAATCCATCTTCAATAATCTTTTTGATTAATTCAAACTTATTTTAGCCACTCGCTTGCACCTCAAAGAACAGTGATCATAAGATTATGATAATAACATCAATACAGTTATGCCAGTTGAATAAATAAGAAGCACTCCTTACTCAGCATAGTGAAATGTGTCTTGCAGCTGTGTTGTAGAGATCGGTATCTTATTCTGGGGCTTTTCCCTGTAAGGTTGTCGGAACGTTGATTTTTTTCCTTCATATCTGATCTACAGAAAAACCTGATTGATGTGTCACATCAAAAGTTGAAACACTTTTATGCTGACGTTTTTATCCCAGTTGGCCACTATAACAAGTGAAATATTTAATCCAAAAAGAAAAATGTGCCTGAGAATACAATATATCACAAACCAATCATGTCAAATTACAGTTAAATTTGTTTTGAAACTAAGTTGCTGCCTTGCAAATTCATGCACTGCACGACAAGTGATAACCAGGCGGCAACCTCCGGTTCTGTCGAGTGCAGCCAATGCGCAAGTGTGTTAAAACTTGGATTATCTCTACTGGCCATTAGGGGGCGCTACTCCTGTTGCAAAAAGAAGTTTGATTGTATGGAAGTCAATGAGAAAATGACCCTACTTCTCACTTGATTTATTACCTCAGTAAACTTTGTGAACATGAGTTGATGGTCTCATTTGCTAGTTTCAAGTCTTTAATACAGCATGATGTTCATTTAGTAAATTATGGTCCATTCAGACAAAAATTGACCATAAAGCGGAATATGCTTTAGAGAGGGCTTACTGTGATTAACAGGTTGCTGCCGCTACCAGAGCCGAATGGCGTCTCTACGTCACTCCTCTGCATTCCAAATATGGTAACTTCCGTTCGTTGGTTGCAAAAATCAACAACATGGTAACGGAGAAATTGCCGAACTCGATGCTCCAAAAACGGCAGTCCACAAACCAATGGGTGACGTCACCATGATTACGTCCACTTCTTATATACAGTCTATGGTGATAACAAGGTGATCATAAGATATTAATCAAAATCAACATGGTCTGTCTTTTCATAGTGTTACTGAGACCTAAAGTAACCAAGTGCTGCTAATCATTCATTAACTTGGCGAATGTTCCCATTAAAACATTTCCTCATTATGTTGACATTACATTCTTTGAAAATCTATTTGATTCAACAAATTGGTGAACATAACTCCTAAGAGTCAGGGTTGCACAAGTGAGTCATATTTTATCATGTTTCCCCCACAGTGTTTTCTTCAGTGGATGCAAGACACAGAAAGTTGTGTCCTATGTTCATGGAAGCAGAAGCAACATTGATTTGATATAAATAGAATGAGAGCTGTGTTTTCCGTTTGCTGCCATGTTGTCCACTTAGATCTAGCAGCCGATTGCTTCCCAGGTGTTGAGCAGGGTGAAACACTTCCGTGTAAAGTAAGGTTAATTCATTTAAGAGTCAGTTAACCAAAGGTCAATGAACCTCTCCGTGATCTCTGGATTCTCGATCATGTTGTTTTTCTTTCACCATTCTTTCCTGTCTCTCTGGTTCATCATTCACTTCCTGCATCTCAGTCAGTGTCTGTCCATCTATTTCTCCATCTGCTGCTCCGCGTCCATCTGTGTCTGTGTCCTTTTCCCAGCACGCATTTTAAGTGTGCATCACTCGCCTGTCAAGCCTTTACAGTCAATTATCTGCCTCTTCCAACAAGCTAATCTTAATGTTTACCCTGGCATTGATTAGCCAATAGCAAGCAGGTGGCCATTGATTAAACCACCAATTGTATTGCTCCCTTGAGAAATGGGCTTGAGGACAGTTATGAGTCATACAAAATGCACACACACACACAGGAAGGGAGACAGACAGACAGACAGACAGACTGCCAGCTGCGCATATAGATCACAATAAAAAAGGAAGGCACAGATAAAGCAAACATAAATGTCCTATAATAAAATAATCATGATCACATTACGTCGTTTTATCATGATATTTTGTTACATTTCCCTTATTACTATGCTGACAAAATCCCATTTATGCCCCTTGATCAAATGCGTTTAAGTTGCTGGCACCTGTGCTGAGCATGACAAGCAGACACACACAAACGTATGCAAACACACGCATAGTCACAAACAAACACAGAAAGACACACACACACACACACACACACACACACACACTTTGTAAGACAGAAGGCAACATGCTAAACAGCAGGCCTGTTTGATTAAATCAAATGAGAATGAGATGATATGTTATCTATTCTAACCACACTCTGTGGCTCTGAAATCTTTTATCAAGACAATACGCCTAATGCCCTGTACACTTTCAGTGTGTGCGTGTGTGTGTGTGTGTGTGTGTGTGTGTGTGTGTGTGTGTGTGTGTGTGTGTGTGTGTGTGTGTGTGTGTGTGATACTTATTAAATGGGCTTTGTCTTGTTCTCCTCCTCAGGAAATGAACCTGACATTACTCATCTCTCAGAACCGCTATCCCGCCTCTCATCTTGTCTTTCCTCTCTCTCCTGTCTTTCTTTCCGTCACTCCTGTTTCTGCCCTTTTTCCTCTCAGTGGTTCACTTTCTTTTTTTGCTTTTTCATATTTTTTCTTTTTTGTCTTTTCCCGTCTGTCTATTCCATCTCAATTCTTTGCCTGACGAGTCTCATTCAACTTCTTTCTCTCAGCCTATTCATCTTCATATTCCACTCAAATTTGTCTGCATATCTTCCTTTTTGTTCCTCATTTCCCCTCACTTTTTAGATTTTCCCCATCCCCCTGTTCCTCTTCTACACTTTCTTCTCAGTTTTTCCATATCTTTCTTCCTTCCATCTGTTTTATTTACTATTCTCTCATTGTGTCTGTGTCTCTCCTTTTCTATCAGTCTCTAAATCTGCTCCTCTCCATCATCTTGCTCCATTCTTCCTTCCTTTATCTTTTAAACCACCGCAGCGCAGCCATTCATCTCGAGTGCATTCAAGTGCATTAAACCATGTGATAAAATATATGTACTGCTTTTTCTGAAAATCCTGCTCATAGTAGCTTGAACTTGTTCCACTTTGGTTGATTTCAGTTCGTTTGACGAGTTCCACAATACCGCAGTCTGAAAACTGCTTTAGTTTCAGCTTTCTGACCTAAATGATGTCATATTATTGCATTATTGCCCCCCACAACGACTATTGTGTTCTGCTTCCTTCCACGTCCAGTTTCTATTTTCAATAAGAAACAACATCAAGCAGCTAATGACAAAAGGCCTAACAGGACATAAGACAGGTGCAAAATGTTTTTTCAACCCAGGCTATTTTCACCTGTCAATGTCGATGGGAGACTCGCCTGGAACCAGAACATCCAGCTTTGTTTGTTTCATGCAGCCTAATGGTTGATTTTAATCATAATGGCGCAACAGCTGTCTCATCAACTGTTGTCAGAGGTGGAAATGGTCTGGAACGCACCACAGCGCCGATGGGGGAGTAGAAGTTGGAACAATGTTCCAGCTGAGATTTTTAACATTTAGGGACCGGTTTTATTGGAGAAAACTGCCTGTGTAGATATTTACACTGTTTATAAATTGTGTACATGAACAAAGTATAAAGTATGGTATAGTATCAGGAAGGAAGTTGAATTAGAAGAGGAAAGTTGCTTGGAATCAGAACCAGTATTTAATCACCAAGTACATGTGTTCAAGGAAATTGTTTTGGTGCAGGTGTCGGAATAAAGAAATAAATTAGTAAAATAGCATTAGATAGAAGAGGGTGCAAGGATACGGGTTATCAGATAAGTCCCGTGCAATCAGTGCTTTAGATAGATACATGTGTGCACATGTTTGCAACTGTAATTGAGTACTTCATGAATAATTTGCAAAGTATAGGGAATGGAGGAGATCATGTAAATGTGATGTGTGTCACATTGCTCACTGACTTCCTCATGTAAAATATAGCCTTCGCAAACAGATAAGGCTTGGAGGGCAACTTTGTCTTGGCTGTCAGAATCAACTTATAAACCCTGATATCACAGCTACAGCTAGCCGATATTAGCCTATGACAGATACATTGGTGTCGGTTTAAATGTCAGCCGATAAGTTACAAGAAACTGCGGAACAGAAATGCCAAACTAGGTTTGCAATCATACTTTCAAATGTAAAATACCACACCAACAAAAAATATCTATATCTAACTAAAAATATCAATATAAGTATTGGCCTTACAATCCAGCATTGGTTGTGCTATAATCACAACAAGCAGGCTAAAGTTATTAACCGGGTGGTAAATAAGCTCTCTTATGCACTATCTGTTGTCTGCTTCATTTCTATGCGTGGGGATTAAATCTTAAAAAGAACAGAGACCATATGTGTAAAAGTCACACCTGCTGTCTGTTCTAATCAGTCAGAAAACTCACTCAGTATGAAGGAGAGAGAGGAGAATATGTTATTTCAGTCCTTGCACACAGTGTCGTGCCCTCAAGTATGTCTCTAGTAAAACCAAGTGGGAAAAGCAGCAGCTCACCGAGTTCATTTATCTGATTAGCTCTCATGGTAAAACGGGTTGAGACTCCTGATGTGAACAGTCAAGCATTCAACTTATTTTGAGTTTAAATGTTTGTTTGTTTTTTAAATGAATGCAGGAACGTCACTATACTAAAGCATTGATATGGTGATCACAAAAAGAAGACAACAGATTTTGAATAACATAATGGTATGTTTCAGACTGAAAATGCACTAAAACAAGCATTGACAGAAACTTGTTATGGAGGATTTCCATTTAATTTCTGCCGTTTCCACCACTGCTACCCAACCAAATATTCAAAGAGTGGGTCAAAATAATATAAAAACACTGTCTTTCAATGCCCATGGTCAAGATTAATACCACACACTCATCATATCAGTATTTTCTTTCATTACTTTGCTCTACTCAAGGCAGAAGTTATGATACAATTAAGGTTGGAGTTAAATCTCTGTCAGTTCAGATATGCAATAATATAAAAGTTATCATGAGACACTAAAGATTCACACTAAAATATTAAATTTCTTTATAATTTCAATGGTTTGATTCTACAACTAGGGCTGTTCCCTTGTCTCTGCCTTTACTTTCTTCTTCTTTACCCCATTCATCTCAGTCTGCTCCGTCTGGAATCACCAACGTCAGATTGCTATACTAACTTTGACTTCAATTCAGATATATTTATTGTGAAGAACTGCTGCACTACTTAATATTCACTGGTTTTGCTTCATGCAGTGGGGAAAAATATTATTACAAGTTTCGGCTCATTGTTTAACTGTCCGACTCAAAATGTTACTGTTTTGTGTCACTCAAAGCAGGCAGCTGTTTTACATGCAAAAGCTCTGAAACCCCACAGTACCTGCTCAGCACCAAACAGACAGACACAGGTAGCAACTATCTGGTGAACACAGTGCAGCATTTAAAGAGACACATATTCCCCTCAGGAGTTGGTAGAGACCCAAAACAGAGCTAAAAACACAAACACGTCTCCAAATTAATAATGTTGCTCTAGAACTGCTTGATGTGTGAATAAACTCTTTTCCAACAAAGTTCACCGTATCAACTTAATGATGGTATATAAACTGACCCAAAAATAAAAATCTTGTATTGCTGGTTTAAGAAGAAATATGCAATACTGAAGAGTACAAAAAGGTATAATTTCCTGCATCTCCTCTCATTTTCTCTTCTTTCCACAGTTCCTCAGAACAGCATCACTCTTTCTCTCATCTTTTCAGCAATCTAATTCTGATTGAATCTTCGACTCCATCGATCTCATCACCGGTGAACTGATTGATTCTTCTTCAGTGGCTAATTGGTT